>NW_025423353.1:436947-567908 GCF_020497125.1 Mauremys mutica | reverse complement strand
AAGGGGGACATCACAGCTCCCAGCAGACCTTAAGGAGGCCACGAGGAGCCTTCAGTGGCATCCCTGGGGGAGCATAAACTCCCCCTCCTGTGCCCATAACACAGAGGTTGATTAATCAAAACCCTCTTCTGCCAGCACCAGGCCTCCTTCTTCTTACACTGGGCCTGCAAGCGAGGGGGCGGCTGGCACAGCGCCAAGAGTCTAACCTGTGAGGCAGGAGGCGGCTGACGCCCGCAGCCTGCTGGGGAGCTCCCAGAAGTTATTAATGGACAGAGACTCCTCAATGCCCTTAGTAACAAGGGTTTGGGGTTCACCGAGGCCAGTAAGGGGGTCACTATGTTGGCCCTATATCCCTGGGGGCAGGTCACTGTGCCACTTTGATCTAGAGCTCGGATCCCAACAACCAACCAGCAGCCCACAGCCTCCCCCTGGGTCTGCCCCACCTGGTTACTCCTTACAGGCCGACCTTACCCCCCTTCCAGCCCAGGATTCGCCCCCTAATCATCCTACTGCCACTCAGAGCTACAGCCGTGGAGGTGCTGAAGGAGGGAGGGGTGACTGTAGGGTGGGGTTCTTCTCTAAAGATGGCTGGCAGAAAGGTGGTGCTCAGCTCTGTCAGCGACCTGCCCAGTTGCCTCGCTGCCAGAGGATGCAGACGTTTCTGTAAGGCCATTAAATGGGGTTTTTGGCTTCTGAATGAATATGAGGAATGTGCAATCCTGAGAGGGAATTTCCATCCTTCTTTCTACTGTTCAGAGCCCCAGTGGCCTAATGGCTAAGGCATTGGCTTCCTAAGCCAGAGATTGTGGGTTCAAGCCCTATCTAGGGTGAAAAACTCCTTCTTTCATGTATATTGCAAAGAAACCTGGTGTTATTTTTCACCAAGGAAGCTGGGAGATGTTTGAACACAAAGTACTGCAGCTTGGGAACAATCCCCCAGAAATGGCATCTTCCACTCCACAAATCAGTAGCAAACAGTTAATATTAGTGTTTGTCTGAGACTAGAGGGAAGGGGAGTGTTTACTCCGACACCTCAGTGAGTGAAACAGACAGAAAGAGCAAGGCTGTCCTGAAAGACAACGGATCTGTCTGGAGGCAAAGCAGACCTTGAGAATGAGCAAGAGTGTGAAAAGAGGTTCAAATGTGGGTTAGGTGTTAGTTAGGTTGGTCTGACAAATTTCAAGAAAATACCAATGCTCGTAGACTGATCCAGACACAGCCTGACAACTCCCCCACTGCCAGCTGCCCATCGGAGTCAGAAGCTCTCCCTTCCCTGCTCCCCAGCCCTCAGCCCCAGGAACCACTGTCCTCTGCTTCCCCCTCTGGCCCCACCAACTCTTCCTCCCATTTCTGGGTCCCTCGCCCCAGGGGCCAGACACGGGGTCCCACTCACCGCAATGCTCTCCACAAGGGCCCTTTGGAGACCTGGGGCTCCAGAGTGTCCAGCCCCTGCTGCTGTGCCAAGAAGCACAGACGTGGGACAGCATGGAGGAAGCCGAGCTGTTGGGCCCTGTCCTCCACCAACGAGGAGTGGAGGTGGGGGGGGGGGAGAGAGAGAGAGAGACTGAGATGGTTAGGTGGGGACCTCCCCAACCCACCTACACCAGCTTCACGGCTCAGGAAACCCATGGAGTTGGACAGGGAAAACAGCCCCGCTTCCCGAAACCAGTGTCGCCCTGCACAGACTGGGGTTGTAACTGGGACAGTGTCTGCGGGGAGCAGACACCTTGGCCTGCGTGAGACAAATGCCCCCACTTTGGGGTGCCAGGTAACAGGGGAGAAGTTCCCCCCATTGGGGGTGATGGATTCTCTGGGACAAGACCCCCCTGCGTGGGTGGGGATGGAACAAGGGGCAGGACAGACTCGGGGGCAGCGCAGCTGGGGGATTTTTGTACCTCAGCTCTGCCCTGGAGGTGCTGCTGGATGACCCTGATGGTGTCTTGTTCAGGGGACACATCCTCCTCCTCCGTCTCTTCTTCCTCCTCCTCCTCCTCCTCAACCCACTCCTCTTCCTCCTCCTCAGCCCACTGCTGCTGGGCACTGGGGGTCTCTGCACCAGGGAGAGAAGGAGAAAGGACAATCCCTGCTGCCACTGGGGGGATGCAGTGTAGAGAAATGGCTCAATGTCCCCCATCCTCAACAAGGAACCCCATGGCATAGAGGGCCCCACCCTGCCCCTCCCAGAGACACCCTCAGAGCCATCAGCCTCAGGGCCCCGTGGCCGTCAGCCCCCCTCCCCAACATCATCAGGGAAGGCTGGAGCTCCCCCGACTCTGCCCAGCATCGCCTGCCGCAGGGTGTGGCAGTGTCACCCCCACAGGTGTTAGTGGGGCTCCCGTGGCTCAGTCCTGGCGTCTTGGTGACCCAATGGGCACAGGGTATTCCTAGTCCCCCACTGCCCCCGTCCTTCCCCCTGTCCCCAGGGTCTCCCCTGACCTGCACAGAGGGAGCCTTCAGCCTCAGGGCTGTCAGATCCCACAGAGGAGCTGCTGGCCCCTCGGGAGTAGGCGAACCTGCTGGTCCCCATGCCGGAGCCGCCCAGCTCCTGCTCTGGGCTGGTTGGAGGCTCCTCGGTGGCCAGGCTGGTGGATGGCTCCTGCTGGGCCCTGGGGCTGGGCTCCTGCCTCCTCTGCTTCCTGGAAAGGAAGCTGCAGAGCCACCTTGCCTGGCTCCCGCCCTCTCCTGGGTCCCTACATAGCATCACTCGGGGCCACCTCCATTTGGGACCAGAAGATGCCTCAGGGCCTGCTAAGGGAGCTGGTGGTTTTCTCTTCCTCCAGAAGGTCAGAGAGCTCCTCCGCTTTGCCTGCCCACTGGTCTCTTC
Organism: Mauremys mutica; assembly: GCF_020497125.1. Taxonomy (NCBI): domain Eukaryota; kingdom Metazoa; phylum Chordata; order Testudines; family Geoemydidae; genus Mauremys; species Mauremys mutica. The sequence goes on along the minus strand of NW_025423353.1, from coordinate 565,084 downwards.
CCCGCCCGCGGGGACAGAGGGGCCACTCTCCTCCTGGGCAAGACGGACGCTGCTCCCTACTGGCTCCAGAGCCACCTGCCCAGCCTTCCTCCTCGGCATCCGCTTCAGCCGCTCCATCCTGGAACTGAGTGGGGAGCAGCCATGAGTCTGGGCTCAAGGCAGCCTCTCATTAACGGGCCTGCCTGCTCCCCTGTCCACGTCCCCTCTGCTGAGGCAATTCCTCCTCACCACACCCCAGGGCAGGGGGGCTGCCGTCCACACGCACTGGCAGCAGCTCACAGCACAGGCTGCTCCCAATGTTCCCCCTCACCAATGGGGCCCTGTGATACTGGGAGTGTCTCGTCCTCTCAGAGCAATGGGGCTCTCCGTTAGTTTGGACAAGCAGCTCCCTCCACCCCAGTAGGCCCCGCTCCCTCCCAGGCCAGAGAAAGAGCAGAACCCGGACAGTCCTCAATGAAAGTTCGTTCACAAGGTGCCAGTCCTAGGAGGGAGGAGTCGCCCTCAGTTCCCACTGATTTCACTGCTTGCAGTTGTGGGTGTTCAGCACCTGGCAGGTTCTGCCCTCCCCAAAGACTCTCGACGTTGGGAACAATCTCCTGCAAGGGAAGGGCTGGGAGCCCTATTGCTGGGCCATTCCCACCACCCTGGCGATGGCTCTGGAGACCTCCACTCACTTGCTCTAGACGGGATGGAGCTGGATGGCAGATGCTCTCTTCCTTGGTCTCCTGCACCCAGGTGGGCTGGAAAGGGTGCTGCACAATGGCCTGCCAGCAGGGTAGGGGGCAGAAGCCAGGAGATCGAAAGTAGCTGTGAAAACAAGACAATGTTTTATTGCCAGGGGATGGATAAACTCAGCCTAGCAACTGGAGGTTCACAACACTGACCTATGGCCAGCAGGACACCTCCCGTCTCCTAGTACCTCACGCACATTCCTGAAGCGTGACGGCCCAAGGGCTCTAGGGCATTTCTTCGGAGGTGTCTCCACTGTCGTTGTCTTCACTGTTGTCATGTTCCATTCTATATGATTTTATAAAAATATGCTAATGAGTGTGAATATAAAGTGACTGGACTATCCTTCATGCAAAAGGTCTCTTGTAAGGTATCATTACAAAGTTTATAATCTACTGAGTGTGGTCATCCTATTTGTATAAATGTATCACTTTTCTATCTGTATCTGGGTGGAAGAGAACAAATGGGGCAGCCATCATGAGAAATCCACTAGCTATCACCTGAGCTGGAACAAAGGCTGTACCAGGGGAAAGGAGCGTGAGGAGGGCTCCAGGGAGGCACGGCAAGGCCCAGCCCAGCCCAGCCGAGTGGCTCCCTCCAGCCCGTTCCCGGCTGAGCGGCTCCCTCCAGCCTGGTTTCGCCGGCTCCGGCCTGGCCCCAGGTGAGCGCCCCAAGCCTGACCCTGTCCCAGCCTGGCCACGACTGTTTTGACCATATATGGCCTGTGACGTTATGGGTATAATATAATATCTCACTGGAAGGTGACAGGGCCAGAAAGGGTTAATTAACTCACAGACTGACTTAACCCTTTAAAGACTGGTTAGGAAGAGATGTAAAAATCCTGTGACTTTCCTTTTGAAAGATCCAGTGTGGGGAGCTTTGAAAAGGTCTCAGATGGAGTAAGAGCTGATAAGAAAGTTGAGCAGCCCTATAACAAAGTGGCTGTGTTTGGCCAGCCGGTTGGGAAGACAATGGGGTTGGAACAGGAATGTCTCCATTCTGATTCTTTAAGTGAGCAGTCTGTGCTTCTGTGTTGATGCAAATTATTTGGCTGGCAGGGAGAGGAAAGACTTGCTAATAGCTGTTAGCAAAGAGAGCCCACCCCATCAGCCAGTGAATTCTGTTAAGCAAGAAAAATCAGGGTTTGATCCTTCAGAACAAGGAGGAAAGAGAGAACTTAAGTTTGTAAAGGGAAGCCACAGGTTAACCCTAAAAGGCCCAAACCCCAATGGTATTGAGCCAAAGGTGTGGCATGATGACAAAAATGATTGTAGGTGGACACCTGCAATTAATTTGTTGTTATTGCTAATGGTAATTTTTGTAACTGTGTTGTTATTGCCAAGAACTGTAAAAATGTTCCATCTAGGGTGACCAGATGTCCCCATTTTATAGGGACAGTCCTGATATTTGGGGCTTTCTCTTATATAGGCTCCTATTACCCCCCACCACTGTCCCGATTTTTCACACTTGTTATCTGGTCACCCTAGTTCCATCCCTCCCTTTCAGAGGTCCCTGTGATCTAACCTGTCACAGCTTCTGCACCTTCTATTTGTTTCCATCACGCTAGGCATCTGGCTTTCAAGTCTTGCCTACAAGAGGCAGCCAGCCTGTTCTTGTTGGGATCTCTGGAGCTTGTGAGCCAAACTGGCAGCTCCAGCCTTTATAGGCAGAGGCTGGCTGGCATGTCACACAATCTCTTTATTACTCGCTTGAGATTGGTCACCTGTTACTTGTGGCTCTGAGTGTCCATATAAGGAAAAATCCCACAAGGTTTGACCATCTACGGCCATCTGGTACCAGTGATGTAAAAGTGCCATCACCACAGCAGTGACCATAATGCCAGGTGTTTTGACCATCTATGGCCTGCGATGTTATGGGCATAATATAATATCTTATTCAGCCAATCACTCAGACAAACAAGTTGTTTATATTTGCAGGAGATAATGCTGCCCGCTTCTTGTTTACATTCCTCTGCATGAGATGTCACAATTGTTTCTTTAGCAATGGAGTGTGATGTCACAGACTGTGTCCATCATCATGTAATGACTGACTGCACCCATCACTTTTAAACCACTTTGTTTGCACCCATGCCCTTAATCCTGTCCTAAAATTACCTTTTCATGTCACTGAGCTCTCTTGTTGCTGCGGGGTACTGTAGGTGTGAGGCAGGGCAGGTTGGGAGAAGAAATATTCTTTATCTGAAGAAATGATCTGTGTGAGGAAAACATTTGAAAACTTGTTTACTGAGTAATGTGAGTTCTTCACTCTACCTGATGGCATTTCTCTGTTTGTAACATGAACTTGTGAACACCACATCCAATCAATTCTAAAATTCCAGGAATATTCTAGGCATCAGTGAGCAGAACCATATTGGTTTTGGTGAAAATTGGAACAGGAAATAGACCAATAGGGCTTAAGTTAGGTTTGGCACCTAACTCCTATTGAAATCGGTGGGTGTTATGCACCTAACCTGCTGGTGGGATTTTCAAAAGCACCTTTAAGCATCTGTTTGCATCTTAAGCACCTAAATACCTTTGAAAATCTGGTCCTTCATCTCTGCCTCAGTTCCCCATCTATAAATGGAGGTTAATACTTCTTTATGCTACTGTTTGCCTATCTTGTCTATTTGTTTAGCTTGTAACTGAGGCACAGGACAATCTCTTACTATGTTTTTGTAATGGGACCCTGAATTTTGGTTGGGACAGCTAAACACTACTGTAAAACAAAAAATGATCAGATCCCTAATATAAAGGCCCATCAATCATCTATTTTTCAGGGCAAGTCACAGGCCCAGTTGTGTCAGAGCAAAGTCTGAGAAACCCCATAGAAAAACAATTATGGATTAACCTGCCCATAGGAGAAGTTTCTTCCTGACCCCCATCAGTTAGTGGTAGGCTTATATCCTGAAGCATGAGGATTTATATCCCTTCTACATTTTGTATACCATCGAAGTTAAGATGATATTGTCCATATAAATGTCTAATCCCTTTCTGAATCAGCAGCGCCTGACCCAGGAAACTCAACCCCAATATCCTGAGGAGAGAGAGACACAATCAGACAGAGACTGAGGGCTCCCCCCGCCCTTTATCAACAAGTGAAACACCCTCCCCACGGGGACATGGCCTGATTTGATTCGCCCCCATGTTAATCCAGCCCAGAGCCTGCCCCCCCCCGGCCTGGGGAAAGTGAGTGAGGGTGGGGGGGAGCGACAGAGGAAGGGGGATGGGGTGAGCGGGGTGGGGCCTCGGGGAAGGGGGGAGGTGGATCCCGGGCTGCTCTGAAGTTCAGACAGTGCCCGTGTGGGTGACGAGGCTGCAGCCCCTGAACTGCGACAACTCACAGGCTGGGGCCGCCCCTGGGTCCCTGCGCACCTGGGATGGGACATCGCCCGGCCCCGCGGCCCCAGGCTGCCACGTGTGGGGCTGCTCCCAGGCAGCTCAGCCTCCCGCCCCGCTGCTGCCCCCCCCCAGGCTCAGCTTGGGGGGGGGGGGGTGAAGCCCTTTCACTCCACGCTGCCTCTGCCCTGTGCCCCCCCCCCACAGGGGCACGGGGCTGCTCCCGGGGCAGGGGCTGGGCCTGGCGCCTGGAACTGGGGGTCTGAGCCCCCCCCGTGCGGAGCCGCCACTCACCGTCCCGCCCCAGAACCCTCGGACCGGCCCCGCCCCGCCGGCTGCCCTCGAGCCGCGTCCCCCGATCCAGGACCCCCCAGCAGCGCCGGGGCGGGTCCCACTGGTCCCCCCGTGGGGACTGAGCCGCGCAGCCCCTGTCCGCGAGCGGGATTCGAATCCCAACGGCCGCAGCGCGCGCCCGGGGGGGGAGGGGGCAGCGAAGCCTCTGGGCGAGGGAACCGGGGCCTCCCCCCACGCGCCGAGTCTCTGTCCCGCGCTCTCTCCGCCAATCAGGGAGCGGGGAGGGGCGCGGCGAAGTGACGAGTTACGGCCCCTCCTCCAATAGAGGCCACATGTGAGAGAGAGAGAGAGAACTACGCTTCCCAGAGTGCACCGGGAGGGGGCGCGTTGTCTGAGCAACCGGCCCGTCAATTCCGCTCTGAGACGAGCCAGAAACTACAACTCCCAGCCTGCCCCGGGGCGCCTCCGTCCTCTCCAGCCCAGGTGAGGGCGGGTCCCTGGGTCAACCTGACACCTCCCCCCCAGCGCAACTCCTCATCCCCGCCCCGCCCCCCAGACAGCCCCGGCCCCGCCCCCCTCCGGCTCCTGAGGCGAACGCCCCTCCCCGCAGCGCCCCCAGCGCCTCCCCCCCTCTGCCTGCTTCTCCCTTGGCCTCGTCTCTCCCCACTGGGCGGGGCTGTTGGATGGAGCCAATAGGGGGGAGGGGCAGGGCTTGGGTTAGGGTTCTCCCCCCAGCTCTGGGAGGGGAGTGGGAGATAGGGGGTAGAATGGGGGACGGGCGGGGCTGGGAGCCAGGACTCCTGGGTTCTCCCCCAGCTCTGGGAGGGGAGTGGGGGTAGAGTGGGGGACGGGTTGGGGGGTGCCTGCTGCCCTCGCGGACCAGCAGAGCCCCCCCCCCTGCAGCTTCTCCCCCCCAACCAGGCGCTGGGTGTGCTGGTGCCTGGAGCCGCCCCTGGTTCCAGCCCCTCTGCCCAGGCAGCTCCCCCAGCCTGACACGCACACCCAGCCCCTGCACCCGCCCCACCCCAGAATGGGGGCTCACAGACGCGGGGATCGTCTGTGAGCCTCCCGGCTGAGTGGGGAATCAGAACCCCCCGAAATTACCCTGGGACCAGCATGATCTGCCTCCACCCTGCCCAGTTCTGCATGTATTCGGAGTGAGTCAGTTTCCCTGTCCCAACATGTGTCCTGCCCTGTGTCTCTTCTCCTCCCCAGTTACTTTCAAACCAGCCCATTTCCCCTGCACCCCGGGCTGGGTCTCTGCCAACCCCCCTTCTCCCCTCCTGCCCCCAATATCTCCCTGCCCCTACAGGTCTATAGGGCTGGATCCCTCCCTCCCCCCTTCTCCCCTCATTTCCTGCCTCTGGGGGTTTATGGGGCTGGGTCTCTCTCCCTGTCCCTGGGCTCCCCCCTGCACAGCATATCCTGGGAGTGACTCAGATTCCCTGGACCAACATTTCACAACCCCCCACCCCACATGTCTCTTCTCTCCCCCAGCTCCCTGCACCCCACCCCACTTCCCCTGCACCCCAGGCTGGGTCTCTGCCAACCCCCTCTCCTCCTGACCCCAATATCCCCTGCCCCTACGGGTCTATGGGGCTGGGTCTCTCCCTCTCCCCATCCCCTCATCCCTTCCCCCAATATCTCCCTACCCCAGTCTGTCTATGGGGCTGGGTCTCTCCCTGAAGCGCCGCCCCCAGCGCGGGGCTCACAGACAATCCCCGCCCAGCGGCTGTGACGTGAGGTGACGTGCTCACTCCCCGCAGGCAACTCATTCACTGGAGACCAAAACGACAGGAGGTGTCACATGTCCATGGGCGGGGCTATGCAGATGAGCAGTGTCTGGCGGCAGGACCGAGAGCAGCGAGAGGAACCGAAGGAGCCCGGCGGAGAGAATTCTCTGCGTGTGGGGAGTTCGTGCTGTGGGTCTAGGGTGACCAGATCACCCAGGTCAAATATCGGGATGCGGGGGCGCGGGGCGGGGGCAGAGGGAAAAAATGGCGGCAGAGCAAAAAAAAAAAATCCCCCACCCCCAATTCCTCCTCCCTCCACAAGTGCTGGAGGGAAGTCCAGGAGACGCAGGGCTGGGGTGAGTGTGAGTCTGGCCTGGCCCCGAGCAGGCAGGACTCGGGCTCGGTACTTGGAGGTAGAGTAGTGAGTGGCCTGCGGGGCCAGGCAGCGGCTGTTCTCCCCCCCAGGGCAGCGGGACTCGGGAGCAGCCACTGCTGCAGCTCCCACTGCCGTGGGGGGGAGGAAGCGGCCGCTGGCCAAGCTCGGTGGCTGCGGCTCTGGTGCCCACGAACCCCCTGAGCCCGGGCCTGCGGGACTCAGCAGCGTGCACGCTGCGCATACCCAGCCCCTGGCCAGTCGCGTCTGGGCTGGCTGCCCAGCTGGTGCAATCCCGCGGCAGCCCTGGAGTGGGGCAGCAGGCCCCAGCCCCTCCATCCCGCTCGGGTCCCGCAGGGGAACGAATGGGGCTGGGCTGCCGATGCCTCCGCCATGGGATTGCACCAGTTGGGCAGCCAGCCCAGACGCGACTGGCCAGGGGCTGGGCACAGCGTGCGCGCTGCTGGGTCCCCGCAGCAGGCCCGGGCTCGGGGGGTTCAGGCCCAGGTGCCAAAGCCGCAGCCGCCGAGCGCCACGTGCTTGGCCACTTCCTCCCCCCGCGGCAGTGGGAGCTGCAGCAGCGGCTGCTCCCAAGTCCCGCTGCCCAGGTGGGGAGAACAGCCGCTGCCCCCTACTCTTCCTCCAGGTACCGCTCCCAAGTCCTGCCTGCTCGGGGCCAGGCCAGACTCACACTCACCCCTGCCCCGCGCTCCTCTGCGTCTCCTGGACATGGCGTGCTTGGCAAGAGGCGGGGATTTGGGGAGGGGGCGGAGTCAGGACGGGGGAGGGCACGAGCCCTTCCGGGCTCCGGAGACTTTGCTTGTTTGTCCAGTGGTCGGGACGCGGGACAAACAAGCAAATATCGGGACAGTCCCGATAAAATCGGGACGTCTGGTCACCCTATGTGGGTCCCTGCACCGGAGTCACTTCCTGCGGGAAGTGGAGTGATCCAGTCCCAGCCTGCTCTGCTCCCCTGGCTCCCAGGCTTGTGTTGGTGTTGGCTGGATTTGTGCGGGTGTTTGTGTATATTAGCAATTGTGTGTGTGTGTGTGTGGCTGGATTCATGCATATGTTTGCAATTGTGTGTGTGTGCATGCTCTGCTGCCCTCTGCTAACGCGACAACCGTTTCTCCCTATGTCACAGACCCCATATCGTCGACCCCGATGGTGATTTCTCGCTGGCCTGACCCTTCTCCCCTCTGTGGAGTGTGGCGGGGGCTGCAGTTCACCCCCTGTGGGGCAGGAGAGCCCAGGTGCAAGGGGCTGGGCTTCGATGCACCTGGAGAGCAGCTCAGGTGAGGCGGGCAGGGCATGTGGTCTCCGTTCTGCGTTGCCTGGTGCTGGGCTGTTGCACAATCCCCAGCCACGCCGCACAGCGCACCTCGAGAGGGGGCAGGGGGCCAAGCAGATGATCCAGCACGAGGGGATCATTCTCATTGGTAGCTGTCCAGTGGCAGTGAGTTCCACAGGCCTTGGCACATGCTGTGTGGGGCAGGAGGTCCTTGTATTTGGAGCAGTGGGAGTGACCTGCGTGCAGTTGTGTCTCTGAGCACAATTGTGAATATTATGGTGTGTGGGGGGGGTGATTGTTTCTTTGGGGGTTGGGTTAGCATGTCCCTCTGGGTGTGTTGTGTGTGAGTGTTCTTGGGATTGTGAGAGTCCCTTTGTGTGTGTGTGTGTGTGTGTCAGTCACTTGCTGCAGAATACAAAATCCTGCAAAGCCATTTCCTACTGGTTAGCCCAGCAACACACTGATACAAACAGTGTCTCACACACACACACACACACACCCCACCCAGAGCGGGGCTCAGCCCCACCAGCAGGAGGCAGCAGGGACACACACGTCTCCCCTGGACCAGCTTGGACAATTTCCCATCACGACCCGGCACAGTGCTGGTGCCCCCACACGGGGGTGGGCAGTGACCGGGCAGGGGGGGCAGATGTGCTGGATTCAGAAGGAAGCACTTTGGGGAAATCAGTCAAGGCCCTTAGCAGAGCTGGGACACAGACCCAGTGACCCCTGCACCACCCTGGGAGGGGAGTGGGGTCGAGTGGTCAGAGCAGGGAGGGGGCTGGGCACCAGGACCCCTGGGTTCTATCCCTGGCTCTGGGAGTGGAGGGGGTCTAGAACAGGGGGAGTGGGAGCCAGGACTCCTGGGTTCCATAGGGGAGACTGTTTTTCCCTGCACTTCCCTCCCTAGAGATCCCAGCCCAGCCCCCTAGTGGAGAGTGAGTGGGAGCGGGGGAAGTTGCTCTCCCAACTCAGAAACCCAATTCAACTCCCCCGACCATGGGCTGTGACATCATGGAACCTCCCCCCCCCCAAGGCAGACAGTAGAAGCTCCGCCCCACCAGAGAAGGGGGGGGGTCTAGTTGCACCCACAAGACACCCACTCATGGTTGCAAAGAACCCCCCCCCCCCACCACAAACCACTGCTAGGACAGGATCTGCTGCTCCCATTGCTTTCTTTTTCACCATGAGCTGCTCCCCGCCAGGCACCACACCCCATTCACACGCCTTTGGTCAATATGCAGCTCCGGGGAGTGAGCACATCACAGCATGTCACAGCCCCAGCACACAGCCGCCGGGCGGGGATTGTCTGTGAGCCCCGCGCTGGGGACGGGGCTTCAGGGACAGCCCCAGCCCCATAGACAGCCTGGGGCAGGGAGATATTGGGGGAAGGGATGGGGGGAGAAGGGGAGAGGGAGAGATCCACCCCCATAGACCTGTAGGGGCAGGGGATATTGGGGTCAGGAGGAGAGGAGAGGGGGTTGGCAGAGACCCAGCCTGGCGTGCAGGAGAAATGGGGTGGGGTGGAGGGAGAAATGTGGGGTGGGGGTGGGGTGTGTGAAATGTTGGTCCAGGGACTCTGAGTCACTCCCAGGACATGCTGTGCAGGGGGGAGCACAGGGGCAGGGAGGGAGACCCAGCCCCACAGAGCCCCAGAGGGATATTGGGGGCAGGGGAGGGGATGGCAGAGGAGAGACCCATCTCCATAGACCCCCAGATGCAGAAAATGAGGGGAGAAGGGGGGAGGGAGGGATCCAGCCCTATAGACCTGTAAGGGCAGGGAGATATTGGGGGCAGGAGGGGAGAAGGGGGGTTGGCAGAGACCCAGCCCGGGGTGCAGGGGAAATGGGCTGGTTTGGAGGGAACTGGGGAGGAGAAGAGACACATGGCAGGACACATGGTCGGACAGGGAAACTGACTCACTCCGAATACATGGGGAGCAGGGCAGGGCGGAGGCAGATCATGCTGGTCCCAGGGTAATTTCGGGGGGTTCTGATGCCCCACTCAGCCGGGGGGGGGCTCCCCTCTGGGCTGAGGAGCCCTGGGGTGGGCGGGTGCAGGGGCTGGGTGTGTGTGTCAGGCTGGGGGAGCTGCCTGGGCAGAGGGGCTGGAACTGGGGGGGCTGCAGCAGCCCCTGGCTTGACGTGGTTTCCATCACACCCAGGGGTTACAGTTGGTTCAGTGGCTCAGCACCCCCCACTATACAGATTGTTCTGGCACCACTGGCCTAGGGTCACCGTCTAGCGCTCAGGGCCTGCCTGGCTCTCCTAGAGCAGGGCGAGTGCCCAGCTCTCCTGGGGCAGGGCTGGCGAGAGCTCTGGACAGATACTAACAGCGCCCGGGAGCCTGGACGAATATTAGTTGGCCAGAGGAGCCTGGGGCAGTTTTGTCAGAGAGCAGAAATGAATCCCGCACACAGCACTGGAGCTGCAGTGCTCAGCGCGTGGGCCTGGGTCTCCTGCACAGTCTCCCTGCAGCCCCTCGTGGCATAACAAGTTCCCTGCAGAGAAGCAGAGGTGCGGGAACGAGGGCTGCGGCGGGGGCTGCAGCACCCCCATGTCTCACTGTGCAAAGCTCCAGGTGCTGTGGGAACAAAGCCAGCATTATTGTGCGATTCCAGAGAACCCCGGAGCTGTGCTGCCCCTGTGGAGTGTGAGCGGGAATTGGACATTTTTACATTGCTTGTGAACACACCTGGGTACAGTTCACAGGCTTTCAGCACCCCTGACAGGCTGATTACAACACCTACAGCCAATCAAGGCAGAGCTAATCAGGGCACCTGGGTTTAAAAAGGAGTCACTTCAGTTTGTGGTGTGCATGTGAGGAGCTGAGAGTGAGAGGGTGTAGCTGCTGGAGGACTGAGGAGTACAAGCGTTATCAGACACCAGGAGGAAGGTCCTGTGGTGAGGATAAAGAAGGTGTTGGGAGGAGGCCATGGGGAAGTAGCCCAGGGAGGTGTAGCTGTCATGCAGCTGTTACAGGAGGCACTATAGACAGCTGCAATCCACAGGGCCCTGGGCTGGAACCCGGAGTAGAGGGTGGGCCTGGGTTCCCCCAAACCTCCCAACTCCTGATCAGACACAGGAGTTGTTGATCCAGACTGTGGGTTCTACCAGAGGGGAAGATCACTGAGGTGAGCAAATCTGCCAATAAGCGCAGGACCCACCAAGGTAGAGGAGGAACTTTGTCACAGCCTCTAATTGCAGCGTTTTTAAATGATCTGCATGTTGCTTGCAGGCTCCTAACACTTGCCACAGCAGCTCCTTTTAACTTCCATTCAACCATCTGTACTTATGCCCAGGGCTGCCCAGAGGGGGGGGGCAAGTGGGGCAATTTACCCCGGGCCCAGTAGGGGCCCCCACGAGAGTTTTTTGGGGCCCCTGGAGCAGGGTCCTTCACCCACTCCGGGGGCCCCGGAAAACTCTCGCTGGGCCCAGGCCCCCAGAGCTTCTTCGCTCCCGGTCTTCGCTGGCGGGGGGTCCTTCCTCTCCGGGATAGAATTACTGGCGAAGCGGGACCGGCAGCCAGAGTGCAGCCGGGTCTTCGGCGGTAATTCGGCGGCGGGGGGGCCCTTCCGTTCCAGGACCCGCCGCCGAAGTGCCCCGAAGACCCGCAGAGGGGGCTGCACTTCAGCGGCAGGTCCCACTTTGGCAGTAATTCGGCGGAGGGGGGGTCCCCGCCGTGGGTCTTTGGGGCACTTTGGCGGCGGGTCCCGGAACGGAAGGACCCCCCCCCGCCGCCGACTTACCGCCGAAGCAGGGCCCCCCGCTGCCAAAGACCCTGGGCCCCTGGAATCCTCTGGGCGGCCCTGCTTATGCCGATAGGTTGACTTTAGGTCTTTAACTTTGATTGGTAGCTGAGAAGATGGTAAATTGGACAGAAATCCGTTCTTCATTTGCTTGTTATTTCCTGACTTCTTTATTCATTGCCTTTTCCTTATTTCCCTGCAGATTGACAAGTTCTGGGTGCTAACAGGGCCAGGGGGACCTGACGAGCTCCTTATTTTCTGATTTCTTTCGGAAGCATTGAACTTGCCAGGACACAGTCAGATTCTGGATGCTCATGTAAATGTAACACCTCGTGCTCAGCTTTAGTTCTGTTTCTCAGCTCTTTTTTTGGAAAATCGATCTTTAGTCTGACATGTAGCATCCTTGCATTAGGAGATGGCTAATTAATAAGACCATAAACCTTGGCAATCAAATGGAACCTGAAGTCCACAGAAGAGCCCGAAAGGTCCTTGGGGAGTGGAGTGCAAGTTGAGGAAGACTTCCCTGCACAGCTTCTCTCTCAATTCTTGTTTTCCTGTATTGAGCACAAAAGTCGGGAATCAGCTCAGGGTAGGGTTATACCATGTGTGTGCAGTGGTTAGACAAGAAACTGGACTGGTATGGAGCAAAACTCTTATGTGTGCCTGTTGACTGTACGTTTGAGAAGGAGCAGAAAAGAGCAGTGGGGCTGCAGGATAGCGCTTGCATAGGCTTTCTTTGGCCTGTTTTGCTGTAAGAGTTAACAGTGAGAGATTGTTAGTCACAGGTCAGTGGGTGGGTTTATGCAAATTAGGCATGCACAGGGAAGCCAGCGAGAGGAAGGAGGCTGAAAGACGTCTGTCTTCGAACAGAATTGTGTGTTAAGGGCTCTTGCTTTGAATTCTTCCAGTGGAGTCATTTCGGGGAAGTGGTCATCACTTCGAGTTACCTAGTTATCAAAGCCTTGTGAATGGTGTTTGGTGCATGTCTGGGAGCTTCTCATGCTGAAGTAGAAAGCAGTGGGGGAAGAGTGGCTGCCTAGCATCCGAGATTCAGAGCATTGCTTCTCGGCCTCATGGCTAAGATCAAGCGCAGTGGCTGTTCTTATCAGTTTAATATCTGATAGGTCCTTTATGTGAGGACTATATATTAAATTGATTTTTGAAAAAAGGGGATGGAATAGGAGCTTGCTTTGTCCACCCCATGCATTGACCTGGTATTGTAATATCTCCAGGACCAGTGTCTTTTCTTCTGGGGAAAATTTTCTGTTAAAAAGATAGAAAGTGTTTCATTCTAAAGATGTTGATTTGAGAAGATTATTTGAAAGTAGTTGAAAAATCAGGTATCTTTAGCACTTTGGTTTCTTCATGACAACATATTACTAAAAATTTTGGGGGGTGTTTTCTGAGTCTACAGATGTGAGTTTCTTTGTCTTGCTGGAGGATTGTTTTAAAAACTGGAATTTTTCTGTTTGCTGTGAGTCTTTTCAACAATATGAGGGACGAATGCTTTTTGGACTGAGGGTCTGTTTGAGAGATGGTTGGTTGGGGGGGCATTGTGTGTGTGTGTGTGTGTGTGTGGTGGGGGGGGGAACACAGATTGGTAATGTTCGAGGTCACATGTATATCAATAACTGGATGAGTTACACAGACTTCTCCCCACCCAGCCTACGTTCCATGTATCTTGACTGAGCCTGCCGCCCACCATCCCAGAGCAGAAGCCTGAAGCCTGAGCCCCACCGCACGTGGGGAGGAGGGGAACTCCCACCGGTTGCCTGCTCCTGCAGTGTTTATGACTCCGGAAGGGGGTAGGGACCAGCCCCTGCAGGCAGCCCAGGGGAAGAGCCGCTGCTTTGCTGCCCCCGACTCCCCCTCAATTACAGTCCAGGAGGCTGTGGCCACAATAAAAGCCCCTGGTGGCCACACTTGAGAAAGGCTGGAGCTTCACAGTAAACAAATCCCAGCAGGTTTGTCACACCCTGCCCCCACCCTGGGGATTTCCTGCCCTCTCCCACACAGACCAACCTTCCTGGAAGTTCCCACCCCCTGTGTATTTACTGCCCTTTCTCCCCGCCAAGGGAACCCGCCAGCAACTCCCTGATAATCCCTCCCTCACCTGGCTCCACTGCAGCCATTTCCCTTCCCTGGCCCCTGGGAGGACGGAATGAGCTGGAGCAAAACATGGATGTTGCGCTGCAGCCTGTTAGGGCAAAAAGGGCAATTGGGGACATGTCAGAACAGGAAATAATTTCACAGCACAATTCCCCCAGGCTCTTTCCCTGCACACAGATATTCCAGCTTGTCCTGCATGGGACAGAAACATTCAAATCTAGGGCTGTCAATTAATTGCAATTAACTTACGCAATTAGCTTTAATCATTTTTTTAATCTCAGTTTTAATCACACTGTTAAACAATAGAAAACCAATTTAAATTTATTATATTCTTGATGTTTTTCTACATTTTCAAATATATTGATTTCAATTACAACAGAATACGAAGTGTACAGTGGTCACTATATATAGTTTTATTACAAATATTTATACTGTAAAATATAAAGTACTGTAGTGCAATCTCTTTATCATTAAAGTGCAACTTGCATATGTAGATTTTTTTGCTGTTGCAGAAGTGCACTCAAAAACAAAACAATGTAAAACTTTAGAGTCCAGTCAGTCCTACTTCTTGTTCAGCCAATCGCTAAGACAAACAAGTTTGTTTACATTTACTGGAGATAATGCTGCCCGTGTCTTATATACGTCACCTAAAAGTGAGAACAGGCTCTTTCATGGCACTTTTGTAGCCAGCGTTGCAAGGTATTAATGTGCCAGATATGCTAACATCCATATGCCTTCATACTTCAACCACCATTCCAGAGGACATGCTTCCATGCTGATAACGCTCGTTAAAAAAATAATGCATTAATTTGTGACTGAAGACCTTGATGAAGAACTGTATGTCTCCTGCTCCATGGTTTTAACCCCATTCTGCCATATATTTCATTTTATGGCAGTCTTGGGTGATGCCCCAGCACATGTTGTTCACTTTAAGAACACTTTCAATGCAAATTTGACAATACACAAAGAAAGTATAACGTGAGATTTCTAGAGATAGCTACAGCGCACGACCCAAGGTTTAAGAATCTGAAGAGCCTTCCAAAATCCAAGAGGGATGAGGTGTGAAACATGTTGCACAAGTCCTCAAAGAGCAACACTCTGATGCGAACAGTACAGAACCTGAACCACTAGACAGGAAAATCAATCTTCGGTTGGTGGCAGGGCCGGCTCCAGAGCTCAGCGGGGCAAGCAGCCGCCTGGGGCGGCCCTTTCCCGGGGGGGGCGGCAGGCTGGGCCGGCGGACCTGCTGCAGTCATGCCTGCGGGAGGTCCACCGGAGCCCCGGGAGCAGCGGACCTGCCGCAGGCATGACTGCGGAGGGGACGCTCGGCCGGCGGCTCCAGTGGACCTCCCGCAGGCATGACTGCGGACGGTTCGCTTGTCCTGCAGCTCGGCTGGACCTCCCGCAGGCATGCCTGCGGCAGCTCAACCAGAGCTGCCGGACCAGCGAACCGCCCACAGCTGCGGGAGGTCCAGCCGAGCCGCGCGACCAGCGGACCTTCCGCAGTCATGCCCGCGGGAGGTCCGCTGCTCCCACGGCTCGGGGGCGCCTCCCGGGCATGACTGCTTGGGGTGGCCAAATTTGTAGAGCCGCCCCTGGTTGGTGGCATCTGACTCAGATGAGGAATATGAATGTAGTTTGGCAGGGGCGGCTCTAGCCATTTCGCCACCCCAAGCATGGTGGCACGCTCTGCCGGTCGCCTGTCCCGCGGCTCCGGTGGACTTCCCGCAGATGTGCCTGTGGATGTGCCTGCGGATGCTCCACCCCAGCCGCGGGACCAGCGGACCCTCTGCAGGCACGCCTGCGGGAGGTCCACCAGAGCCCCCTGCCGCCCTCCCGGGACCAGCAGAGCACCCCCCATGGCATGCCGCCCCAAGCACGTGCTTGGCGTGCTGGTGTCTGGAGCCGCCCCTGTACTTTGGATCGTTATCGAGCAGTACCTGTCATCAGCATGGAAGCATGTCCCTGGCCTCTGATTGCTAGAAGCTGGGAGGGGAGAACAGGGGCTGGAGCTCTCCATGGCCGCCTGGTCTGGTCACTCCCTCTGAAGCCCATAGCCAGGGCCAGCCTTAGGGGTGGGTGACACCAGGGAATGGCCCAGGGGTACCATGGTCAAGGGCGGTGCTGTACGGCAGCAGAGAGGTGTGTGCTGCCGGTGTAAAGTCAGAAACTGCTCCCGGCTGGCAGGGGAGTGCTGCTTGGGGTGGTGCCCAGATTTCTCCCTGCTCCCTCCCGGCATAGGAACATGGGGGGAGGGAGGGGAAGAGAAGGGGGAGATGGCGGTGATGAGCGGATACTGCTCCCCCCAATGTTCCTCCGGGCCCCCCTAGGGGGCTGTGAGGGGGGAGCAAGGAGCGACATCGGGGCTCCCTGCATCCAGGTCACCTTCCCCACCTGGGCTGCATAAGGGGAGGACAGAGAGCAACAGCCCAGCCCCCCCGCTCCGGGACCGCCCCTGGCCGCGAGCGGGATTCGAATCCCAACGGCCGCAGCGCGCGCTCGGGGAGGGCGGGGGGCAGCGCAGCCTCGGGGCGAGGGAACCGGGGCCTCCCGCCACGCGCCGAGTCCCTGTCCCGCGCTCTCTCCGCCAATCAGGGAGCGGGGAGGGGCGCGGCGAAGTGACGTGTTAAGGCCCCTCCTCCAATAGAAGGTCGCGTGTAAGAGAGAGAGAGAGAGAACTACGCTTCCCAGTGTGCACCGGGAGGGGGCGCGTTGCCGTCACTTCCGCTCTGAGATGAGCCAGGAACTACAACTCCCAGCCTGCCCCAGGCGCCTCCGTCCTCCCCAGCCCAGGTAAGGGTGGGTCCCTGGGTCAATCTGACACCTCCCCCCACCAACGCAACTCCTCATCCCCGCCCCCCCGGTGCAGGGTATGACGCTGCCCCGCGCAGGAACGTGCTGCGCCGCTTCGCCCCTTTCACCCCCCTCCCCGGCACAAAGCGGCTGGTCGGGGCGGGGGGCGAGAACCGGGGGGGAGGGCGAAGCTCCTGCTGCCGAAACGCCCCCCGCAACCCCTGGGAGCGGGCCGGGTCCGGCTCTGTCCGGGGACTGGATCCCTGTGTCCGCCCCGCGGGGATGTTCCTGGCGCCCCTTGTTCGCTGGGGCTGTAATCCACCCCCCCCCGGCTGGGTGTGAGCGGGGCTGGGTGTGTCCGACGGGCCTCGGCACCGGCCGCGTGTCACCCCCCGACTCCCGCTGCCCCCGGCCCCTCCCCCAGGGGAGCCCGGCTCCAAACACCCGCTACAGGGACAGTGTCACCCCCGGACAGACCCGCCCCTGCCCTGAATGAGTCCTTCCCCCAGCCCCCCCTGCCCCGCTGTGCCTGCCCCTTCCTCAAAGCCCTGCCCCCCCACGCTGTGCCCACCCCCCAAGCCCTGCCCTCACGCTGCCCCTACCCCCCGAGGTCCCCCCCTCACATCGCCTGTTCCCCCTAATCCCCGCCCCTTTCCCTGAAGTCCTGCCCCGCCCCTTCCTGCAAGGCACCACCCTCCCATTGCCCCTTTTCCCCAATACTCCACCCTCACTCTGCCCCTTCCCCCCGACTCCCCACTCGCGCATTGCCCTCCCAATACACCCCTCCCCTGCACCCTTTCCCCAAGGACCCACCCCCACATGGCCCCTTCCCCCGAGTTCCCGCCCTTCAGCTTCCCTTTTGTCCTCACCCACAACTATTTCACATTTGGGGACAATATATATCTTCAAGTCAGCGGCACTGCTATGGGTACCCGCATGGTCCCTCAGTATGCCAACATCTTTATGGCTGACTTAGAACAACGCTTCCTTAACTCTCGTTCCCTAACACCCCTACTCTACTTGCGCTACATTGATGACATCTTCATCATCTGGACTCATGGAAAAGAAGCACTCGAGGAATTCCACCGTGATTTTAACAATTTCCATCCCACCATCAACCTCAGCCTAGACCAATCCACACAAGCGGTCCATTTCCTAGACACTACTGTGCTAATAAACAATGGTCACATAAATACCACCCTATACCGGAAACCCACTGACCGCTATACTTACTTACATGCCTCCAGCTTCCATCCCGGACACACCACACGATCCATTGTCTACAGCCAAGCTCTAAGATACAACCGTATTTGCTCCAATCCCTCAGACAGAGATAAACACCTACAAGATCTCTATCAAGCATTCTTAAACCTACAATACCCACCTGCTAAAGTGAAAAAACGGATTGACAGAGCCAGAAGAGTACCCAGAAGCCACCTACTACAGAACAGGCCTAAAAAAGAAAATAACAGAACACCACTAGCCATCACCTACAGCCCCCAACTAAAACCTCTCCAGTGCATCATCAAAGATCTACAACCTATCCTTAAAGATGATCCCTCACTCTCACAGATCTTGGGAGACAGGCCAGTCCTTGCTTATAGACAGCCTCCCAACCTGAAGCAAATACTCACCAGCAACCGCACACCATACAACATAAACACTAACCCAGGAACCTATCCTTGCAACAAAGCCCGATGCCAGCTCTGTCCACATATCCATTCAAGTGACATCATCATAGGACCTAATCACATCAGACACGCCATCAGGGGCTCGTACACCTGCACATCTACCAACGTGATATATGCCATCATGTGCCAGCAATGCCCCTCTGCCATGTACATTGGCCAAACCGGACAGTCTCTACACAAAAGAATAAATGGACACAAATCTGACATCAGGAATCATAACATTCAAAAACCAGTGGGAGAACACTTCAACCTCTCTAACCACTCAGTGACAGACTTGAAGGTGGCAATTTTGCAACAAAAAAACTTCAAAAACAGACTCCAAAGAGAAACTGCTGAACTTGAATTAATATGCAAACTAGATACTATTAACTGTGGCCTAAACAAAGACTGGGAATGGTTGGGTCATTACACCAATTGAATCTATTTCCCTATGTTAAGTTCTCCTCACACCTTCTATGGGCCATCTTAATTATCACTTCAAAAAGTTTTTTTTCCTCCTGCTAACGATAGCTCATCTCAATTGATTAGACTCTGCCTGTTGGTATGCATACTTCCACCTTTTCATGTTCTCTGTATGTATAAATATTCCCTGTCTGTGTGTTCCATTCTATGCATCCGAAGAAGTGAGCTGCAGCTCACGAAAGCTCATGCTAAAATAAATTTGTTAGTCTTTAAGGTGCCACAAGTACTCCTGTTCTTTTTGCGGATACAGACTAACACGGCTGCTACTCTGAAACCTGTTAGAATAGAGATATTCAGGCTGCCTGTACAGGCCTAGACTTTAAGAACTTAGGTGCATTTTTATCACTTAGCTAGTGACAGGGGTATAACACAAAGACCCAAAATCCCAGTCTGCCTGTGTCTGGGCCTTCTCTCCCTCGGAGAGTCTGAGCCTTGTTCGTAAGCTCAGGCCGTTGGCTAAGCAGCAGGGGCAGCCATAAGCTGGGAAGCGAACGGTCCCATCCTCACCTCCCAAACCCGTCACACTGAACTAAGGTGGGGCTGGGCTGTTAGGAAGACGATCCTGTCCCAATAGTGCCCATCACCACCAGATAAAGAAACAGATCTTAAGGGAGCATCCGGTCTGGCAAGAAATCCCTTCTCAATGGTTGTGCTTGTGAAACCCTCATTTCTGTAGGGTTTATCTTTCTGGCCCCCACTTTTCTATTGTCAATCTGTCTGGTTCTCTAATTGTTTCTGGCTGCTGCCGAGTTAATTTTGCTGGGTGTAAGTTAATTAGGGGAGTGGGATGTAATTGGTTAGAGAATTCTGTTACAATAGGTTAGAATTGGTTAGTTACAATGATTGGTTAAGGTCTAGCTGAGAATATTCCTGTATAAACTGGGGTCAGACAGGAAGTGGAAGAGGAAATTGGAATCATGCTAACGGGGGGGGGGATGGGACTTGGGAACGGGGAACAGGGACACAGCCAAAGCTCTGCAGTGTCAGAGCTGGGAAGGGGGACGTGGGGTAAACACGCTGCAGTGTCAGAGCTCATAGACTCATCGACTTTAAGGTCAGAAGGGACCATTATGATCGTCCAGTCCGACCTCCTGCACAACGCAGGCCACAGACTCTCACCCACCCACTCCTGTAACAAACCCCTGGCCTATGTCTGAGCTGTTGAAGTCCTCAACTCGTTGTTTAAAGACTTCAAGGTCAGAGAATCCTCCAGCAAGTGACCCGTGCCCCATGCTGCAGAGGAAGGTGAACCCGCCCCCGCCCCAGGGTCTCTGCCAACCTGCCCTGGAGGAAAATTCCTTCCCAACCCCAAATATGGGGAACAGCTAAACCCTGAGCATGTGGGCAGGACTCACCCGCCAGCACCCAGGGAAGAATTGTCTGTAGGGATGTGGGGTAAACGCTCTGCGGTGTCAGAGCTGGGAAGGGGGACACTGGGGAACAGACTCTGTGGGTGTATAGAGATAAGCCCGACTGGTGTGAAGGGCTTCGGAATCTGCTTGCTTGGAAACTAACCCCAGTAAACATCCCTTTGTCTGCGCTTCCGACTTCTGGTCTTTTGCTGCTTGCTGTCTGCCTGACAAGAGCCAGGGAAGTGGGCGGGGGAAGGGAAAGCCCTCTAACAATGGCTCCTTGCTCCTCTCCCTCCAGGCTCAGGGATGGGCAGGACTCCAGGCTCTGCTTGACAGGTCCTGGCACAGGGGCTGCAGGAGGGAGGGGGGCAGAAAGGATTGTAGATTCTGACTTATGCTCTGGAGAGGAGGTAATAGGTGAAGGGGGTGTATTTGACTCTTCCCCTGCCTCAGGGTCCCCAGGGCTAGAATTCTACCTTCCACAGGGCCAAATAACTGGGTGAAGCTATTTGGCTAATGAAAACCAGTGCTCCAGGTGAGGCTTGAACTCACAGCCTCAGCATAGCTCCTCTTAGCACTGCCCTATAAGTACTGTGCACTAACCAATTGTGCCACTGAAGCACCTGTTAATTGTGATTCTCCAAAATCCCTAGGTTGATACAGGCAAGGAGTGACCCCAAAACATTCTCAGTGGAGCTGAGAGCAGGTAGCGACAAGTGTTGTACTTGGTGGGGTGGATTCTTCTTAAGGGTTCCAGGCACCATTTGACCCTTTTGTTCTTCCCTGTGTAATAACAGAGCTGATTAAGACTCAATGTAGAGTCTTGCTGCAGACCAACAGATCTGAAATCACTGATAACCAGCTCTAAGCATTAGTCCTGCTTTGGGACAGTGTCTCTCATGCAAGAAACTGCCCAGTCTGCGCTAGCAGTGAAGCTCCCTCACTAACAGCTGAAATCAGGGAGAGCTGTGTGAAGTGCAGGGCCCCAGGGGTGTCTGAACAGGGGGGAACAACACCACAGGACATTAAAAAATGGGAGGGATCTGCCTTGCCACTTTGTAATGACTGTAAGGGCGAGTGAGGGTGGGGAGGGGACGGAGAGCAGTGAGCGGGAGGAAGGATCTTGGGGTATGAGGCAGTGTAGGAGCGGGGCCTTGGGGAGGGGGTGGTGAAGGGGCGTGGCCTCAAGTAGAAGGGGTGGGGCTACTGCTTGGGCTCTGGTGGCTGCCACTTTTAGGCAGGGCCACCCAGGCGCGGGGGCAAGTGGGGCAAAAAAACCCTCCATAGCAGTCCAGTTCCTTGCTGTTGCTTGGCTAACCACTGCATGCATGTGCTATACCGTATGCCCTGAGCTGATTCCTGGCTTTTGTGCTCAATGCAGCCTTACCTCTCCATGTTTCTGTGGCGCAATGGGTCAGCGTGTTCGGCTGTTAACCAAAAGGATGGTGGTTTGAGCCCACCCAGGGACGAGGCTAAGCCCGTGCTACTTCCTTGCTTCCCTGAGGCCTGTAGGGGGAGCCTCAAAGGTCCCATTTTGCTGCCTCAGTGCTTTCAGCTGGTGGTCCAAAGAGCAGGCTGGATGCCATTCAGAAACCTATCTGCCAGCAGCCGTGCCGGAGGCTCAGGCTTAATCCTCAAAGCGGAGCACAAAAACTTTCAGCCGGGAACATTTCGCTCCCTTCCCGCCTCCGCCCAAGCGGCAAGGGAGAAGCGGAGGAGACAGGCCGGCTCAAAGACGCCTCCCTCCCACTTCCCTGTACGCTGTGCAAAGCTCTTGGCCTGCCTCATGCCTCGTCAGGAAAGCGCGGCCATGCGGCCCAAGCCTGAGTCACGTCCGCAGCCTGGCCCGCCCCGGCTGACGGCGCGCAGAGCCACGCGAGTCAATGGCAGGTCGAGTCGGGAGCCTCGGCTCTTTCCCCTGACAGCCACACACACAGCGCTGCCTAGCGCCCCCAGAGCCTCCCTCGTGTTCTCCCGCAGCAGCCGCCTGCCGGTGTGGGTGGGAAAAGGGGACCAGGAAGCACTGCAGCCTCATTCCGGGACAGGAGGCCCTCACCATGCCCAGGCCTGCCTCTTGCCTTCAGCCCAGGCAGCCAGAGGTGCCGGGGAGCTCCCTGGCAGGCCGCCGCTTCGCCTCAACCACCTCTTGCCTCATGGCTTAGGCTCTTGGTGCTCTGCTGGTCACCGGCTCGCTTGAAGGCCCAGAGGGAAAAGAAACAAGCGCACGCGTAGCAGAGGATGGTTTTGATCCATCGACCTCTGGGTTATGGGCCCAGCACGCTCCCGCTGCGCCACTCTGCTGCTTTTTCACACCCCTCCCCCTGCCACCTAGCCGCCACTATCCAGATTAGTGCCTTACACGCCCTCGTGCTGCCAGGCAGATGCGCAGGCTGCTAGGCAGCTGCCCTGGTCACAGGATTTTACAGCTAGCTTCTACAGGGTAAAAAGGATCTATTTGGGGTTTGGACCCCAATGGGAGCTGGGTAGCTGAGTGCTGGAGACGGGAGCACTTCTTAAACTGTTTTCAGTTAAGCTTTCAAGCTTGTGGGGGACGAGGTTCAGCCCTGGATCCGTGGCTGCAGCAGGCAAGCGCGTCTGGCTCAACCGCCCCCTGCCGTATTAGCAGACTAAAACGCGGAGCGAACGCACACGCCTTGCAAAGGAACAGGAGCCGGGATCTCGAACAAAAGTCAACATTTTATTAAGATGAGGTTCAAAGGAAAAAAAAGTGTACGGTACAAAGTTTCAGCGTAGAAGTTTCTGGTGCTCAGGGAACAACATACAGCTTACCCAAGGGGTGCGAAGTTCGGTTTAAGATCGGGTGGCATAAGAAATACATAATCTGCAATAGCCCTGACTGGGGGTAAAAGGTTAACGTACAGACACTGAGTTAGGAGGGTATGTTGTCCATATGAGGGCTACGTTCGGGTGTGGAGTATAACGAGCGGTTACGACGATGAGGATGGATTGACCCGCGTTAGGTGAGGTTTAACGTTCGGTGTTTTGGAATCTTTGCCACAATCTAGTTGAAGCAGGGTCAATATGAAGTCTGCCCTGCCATCTGTTGGTGATCTGTTGTCAAGGCCTTTTGGGGCTGATGTCATTTGCATGGTTACACCCACCCCGGATTGCATGATGGGAGTGCTTGTCCAAACGGTCATTTCAGCTGCTGCGGGATCCCCAGTCTCTTTGTTATTGGGGCAGGAGTAATCCAGTGTATTTTCCTGTTGATTTTGGATCAAGGACAGAGTAACTGTACCTGGCATTTGAGGCCTGAGAGCGTCACCCTCGTCTGAAAAGTACTCACCATTAAGGGGTGTGGGTTCCTAACGGCAGCACGTGGAGGGAGGTAGAAATGGATGTTTGTTGGCCTCTTGCAGGTGCTGCTGATGTCCTTTCTGCTGTCCCTGGTGTGGAAAGACAGAGGCGGTTTTGAATCTCTTAAAATTGTTATTAGTGCTGCAGTTGCTCACCCTAAGCTTATGTCGTTAGATCTCTTTCACGGTGTATTTTGGTCCTGAGAGGTAAAAGGTGTGTTGTGAGGGAGTGAGGTAGCAAACGTTAGTTGCAGAGGTGGTGCATGTGCCACAGAAGTTTTGTGCCTGCCCCCAACCCCAGTTCTGGTCCAAGAGTCCAGTATTTGCATAAACCCACCCACTGACCTGTGACTAACAATCTCGCTCTGCTAACTCTTCCAGCAAAACTGTTCTGCCAGGTTCTCATTCCGCACTATATTCCTGCAAACTTAAGCTTTTAAGTAGCAACAGATACCACTGGCTTCAGTATAACTAAAATTTTTACTTATCTGTTTACGATTTTAGGTGTATGCTATATCATATTATTTGTAATAGAATAATAATTAATTCTATTTTTCAACTAAAGAGAGAAGAAAACCTTAAAATGTGCATTTAGAGAGTTCAGAAGAATCTCAGAATATTAAACACAAATATTTATATATTCAATCTCTCTTAAATTGCTCTTCTTTGGAACCCATGTCCCTTGTCTAACGATTTTTATGTAGGTTCGGGTGAGTCCTGAAATCATGAACTGCTAAGTACCGTTCTACTGTTTTTGATTCATATGACCAGGATTACTACACTTTATTACTCCTGCCCTATTAAGAAAGAGTTTGGGGATCCCACAGCAGCCAAAATCACCATTTGGACAAGCACCCTCATCATGCAATGCGGGGTGGGTGTGACCATGCACATCAGCAACAAAAGGCCTTTACAACACATCACCAACAGATAGCAGGGTAGAGTTCATTCTGGCCCTGCTTACATCCTCCTCCAGCCAAGAATTGGTGATCTTGATAACTCACACTCCTTATACCAGCTCACTGGTATTGAATGCTGAAGTTATGGCTAGCAAAAGTAGCCACCCATCTCTGCCCTGTAGCATCCAGCTTAACCCTTGTTAACACACGTCAGTTGATTGTTCTCTGTCCATACCTGAAACTGAGCTCCGGACAAGTAGTCTGGAAATTTCTCAGTGATGGCCCATTTCAAGGCCAAGAACTGCAGCTGGTGGATGGGATAGCAAGTTTTGCTATCGGACAGTCCTCAGCTGACAAAGGCCACAGATTTACATTTACCTTTCACTTCCTGGTAGGAGAGTGCTCCCAGACCCTCCAAACTGGCATCAGCATGCAGGATACACGGTTTGTTGGGTCAGCAGGGACTAGGACTGGCACATGAATCAGGCAAATAATGATTTCCCATAAAGCCCTGTCACATCTCTCATCCCACCATGTCCCCAATGGAGAGGAGAGGAGCCCCTCCCCTGTCCCAGGCCAGGCACACCAGATTTTTAGGGGGAGGTGTCCATGGCCCAGCCCAGGTGTGTTGGAGCTGCTGAGGAGAGAAGTTCTTTCCTCAGCTCAAGCCCACCACTGATGTTGCAGTGGGGGAGAAGTATCTTTGACCTGGTTTTTAGATGATCGGATGAGAGGGAACAGGAGGAATATTTTTCTTCTTCTTCCGTTTCAAACTCTTCACCCCCTCCAACCACTTTTTACTCTAGCCTGATCTCTCTTTCATGTCTCCAGGGCCATCCTTAGCCATAGGCAGCCGCCTAGGGCACCACTAGGTCTGGGGGCACTGCTCTGCTGGGAGTCTGGACAGATGGGAAGCTGTGGAGCATGTAAGAGCAGGGCTGCTGGGTCCTAGAGAGAGCCGAATGCAGCACAGTCTGAGGGAGGGGATGGGCTGCTGGGGTCTCTGGGAAGGGGAGGGGGTAGGGGTTGGGGAAGGAGCTCACCTGTGAGTGTGACTCTCCCCCCGGCTGAGGTGAGGTGAGGCAGGCTCTGCGGCTCTGGAACCAGTATCCTTTGTTGTCCCCCATAACATCCATTCTTCTCCCGCCCTGCCCCATGGAGCACCCCCTCCTTTCTCCCTCCTCCCCAGGAGCATCCCTCTCTCTCCTCCCTCCCCTCCGTCAGGGCTGGGTTGGGTGAGGTGCTGGGGGGTAGGTGCGGGGAGGAGGCTGGCTGCCTGCTGAGGAATGACAGTGAAAGTAACTCACTTCCTGGCAGCGAGCCAGGATTGGAATGTCACACGGGGCTGGGCTGGGGTTAGCCAGATGTGTGAAAAATCAAGACAGGGGGTTGGGGTAGGGTGAGCAGATATCCCTATTTTATAGGGCCAGGCCCAATTTTGGGGTCTTTTTCTTATATAGGCTCCTTTTACCCCCCACCCCCTGTCCTGATTTTTCACACTTGCTGTCTGGTCACTCTAGGTGGGGGTAATTGGTGCCTATCTAAGACAAAGCCCCAAATATCAGGACTGGCCCTTTAAAATCAGGACATCTGGATCTGGTCACCCTAGCTGGGGAGCGCGTCTCTCCCCCGGGCTGGCAGCGATCCATCTCATCCGGGGGGAGCTGCACAGGGCAGGATGAGCTGCTGTGGCTTCATGGGTGACCTGTCCCTGAGATCAGATGCTGGGCTAACTTCACCATGGTCCGTAAGGCTGGTGGTGGTGCCCATTGTCGTGTGATTGGACCTGAGGGTTTGCTGTTGCTGTTGCCATTTTGCACCCCAAAAGGTGGATTTTGGGGTCTACTGCAGCTGTTGGACCAGCAGGCTGGGGGTGAGCCAAGCATGAAAGCAGTGCTGTGTTGTCATTTAGGTTGTCATTTAACAACTTTGTTTGCCAAAAATTCTTGCTAACAATCCTGAATCCAGTTTCAATATTTAAAAAAAAAAATCAATATCTTAGCCAAAAACAGAAAATTAAGTTGTTGACAATTATTAGTGACAGCTTTGGTTTGAGGCAGGGAGTGGGCCAGTTTTCATCAGAGAAACAAAAAATGTTGACTGACTTTCCTATAGCCTGTTACTCCTGATAAGAGCCCTCCAGCAACTGTAATATGCTCATCTCCTTACCAGTGTATAGAGCAGGGGTCGGCAACCTACGGCACACGTGCCAAAGGTGGCAGGTGAGCTGATTTTTGATGGTACGCAGCGGCAGGCTGAGCAGCTCAGCCCATCACTGCTCTGGGGTTCCGGCTGCTGCCCTATTGCCAGCTGGGATACCGGCCGTCGGCCCCACTCAGCACCTGCTGCTGGCCTGGGGACCCCCAAGGAACCCCAGGCTGGCAGCGGGCTGAGCAGGCCGGCTGAACCACTCAACCTGCTGTCAGCCTGGGGTTCCATTCATTCAGCCGGCAGCGGGCTGAGTGGGCTGGTGGCGGGCTGAGCAGGGCTGGTGGAGGGTTGAGTGGCTCAGTCTGCTGCTAGTCTGGGGTGCCGGCAGCACTCAGCCTACTGCTACTCCGGGGTTCCGGCTGCCGGCCCCTTGCCAGTCAGGAGCCCACCGCCGGCCCCGCTCTGCCTCCTGCCAGCCTGAGTGAGCAGAATCCCAGGCTGGTAGCGGGCTGAGGGGGGTTGGCGGCCGGGATCCTGGCTGGCAGGAGTTGGTGGTCAGAACCCCAGACCAGCAGGGGGCTGAGCAGGGCCTGGGATACTTGTCTAGGGTTCCAGCCACCAGTCCCGCTCAGCCCACTGCTGGTCTGGGGTTTCATTTACTCAGCTGGCAGCGGCCTGAGCAGGACCGGTGGCCAGGACCTCAGATAATAACAATAGTTTATTTATATAATATAGACATAGAGAGAGACCTTCTACAAACGTTAAAATGTATTACTGGCACGAGAAACCTTAAATTACAGTGAACTTGGCACACCACTTCTGAAAGGTTGCCGACCCCTGGTATAGACTGACCATATGTTGTACTAAGATTCTCCTGCTTTTTTTTTTATCCTGTGAGTCAGTATAGCTTTTGCCAGCCCAGAAGTTGAGCAGCCAATGTTTTACGTTTTCACAATGTTTTCTCCAACTTTCATAAAGTAAATACATAGTTAATATGAGTTAAAAAGGCCAGGGACACTTCCTTGTGAAGAATCTGTACAGCAGCTCATGCTAGCGCTGTGAAAATGTCAGTTTTTGATGGAACTTTAGAGGCAGTGATTTATCATGTATTTTATCATATGAATGTGCTGCTATTGCTAATGTCTTTCCAAACAAAAATAAGGCACAATAGGACTTCTGTAACATTTCTGTGTGACCTTAATCTAGATGAGATGATTCTGTGCTGACTTCATTTTGGTCACTTTGTCCTTTACCTAGCAGTAAAACTAGGGTTATATTTTCCCACTGTTTGGAGACCCAGCTTATTAAACTGATTTTGCAGCCAAAAAAGCCAGAAAGATTGCTTTTAATTAAAAACAAATCTTTGTTTCAATACCTCTTCATATAAATTTCCAATAAAATTTTGACAAAATTAAAAAAATTATACTATTTGCATCATTCTGTCAAATCAGAATTTTTTCTGTAGTGCTACTTCTTTAGTGCCAGTGCATCAGCATTACATTGTGCTTCATTAAGTTAAACTGGTTTTAATAACGTGAATGTGGCAAGTTTTCCAATACTGTATGCTTATATTTGTGTTGCTAAGAGCAGATCAGGCACAGGGGCACCAGTTTCATAATCTCGCCTAGGGCACCATAAATCCTAAGGACGGCCCTGCATGCCTCAATTCTCTTTTTCCTGGCCTTGTTCCAGAGCCCTCACAGCCCAATTCTCTGCCCTAACGTTGAGCCCTCTACTGCACCCTGAACCTCTCATTCCAACCCCACCCCAAAGCCTGTACCCCCAGAGCCAGTGCTCTCATCCCCCTGCACTCCAACTCTCTGTCCCATGTAGCCTGATTTAGGGTGTACTAATAATATTAATTTGGAAAATATGATGAAAATTTAATTTATTAGCTTACATTTTATTTAATTTAATTGAGTTATAAAGTTACAGTTGCATTACTGCTATTCAAAAGATACATATGGCATTATATGCAACAAAGTTTTGGTTAATGTACTCACACCCTTCCTTGATAACCTGGTGGTAAGAGACACAAGACCAGCCTTGCAGTTCAGGTTTCTCAGTTCTTGAGTGAAAGATGCAGTGCTTAGAAAAAGCTAATGTTACTTTGGGTTTACTTGAATAAGTTAAACTTAAAATCAAATCCTAATAAACAAAGAATAAAAACTTAGGGAAACCGAGCTTAGCCGAGTTACTTTGAAACTTAAAGTTTAAGAACAAGTACAGCCTACTGATAGTAGATAGAGAGAGAGTGGAGGAAGTAAGTCAGAATGATAGAGCAACGTGCTCTAGCGAGGTGGGTTACCTCTTTTATAGGGCACAAGTGCCGGAAATCCTTCCTCCTATGCCCAAATTTCATTCCTTACCCACAAAACGTTAGGGTACGCTTACTTCATAGGCTAGTATGTTTGTGCGTGTTGATGACATGTACATATGCACATAAGTTCCCTTGTGGTGTACATGTTAATTCTGTGGGTACAACACTGAAAAACCCCTTATGCCATTCTCCATTGTCGATTGGTCTAGGTAAAGGTCTTAGACAGGCGTGGGTACTTCTCTCTGTAATTAACAAGATAAAGGTCAATTTTCCTTTCTGAGTAAAAGGTCACACTATAGAGATGCTAACTTTGCCTTAGCTTAACATACAGGATATGGCCTGTAGGTCCTCTTAAGTCATGTGCCCCAGCCCCCTAATCATTTTTATTGCCCTCTGCTGGACTCTCTCCAGTTTGTGCACATCCCTTCTCATGTGGGTCCCAACCCCAAAAGTACTCACATTTCACCCCAATGGCTCCAAAATGTACATAGGGTGCTGCCATGGTCAAGTCATTCCTGAGCTCTCCAGTGGAGCCTGCTGGCAGAGAACAAGGTGAAAATTAGCCAGGACGTTGCTCAGTCAATTCCCTCTGCTCCCAGCAGGTGGTATCGGAAACCTCCAAGATCACTCACTTCCCTTTCTCTCATCAGCTTCAGGCCCCAGGGTTACAAATGCACAAATCAGTTGAGATTCTCCCCTGGGCTCAGGGTGTGGGGCTGCTCTGAGGGGATGGACTTGCACATTTGGGATATTAGTGCAAAGATACAATTTCAATTTCTCATAGAGAAAACCGAGGGCATTGGGAAAAGTTTTCAACTAGCAATAATCATGCCTCGGATTAACCTCATTGGCTATGATACTGCCACTTCTTATTTAGTGAAAGGAAAGCTGCAGTGACAGCCTGGTTACTGAGATGCAAAACACTTTCCTCCTGGGAGAAACAAGAAGTTAGAATTAGAAATTTACATAGTTTGTTCCAATGTTGGCACAGGTTTAATTTTGCTTCTGTGTAGGTTTGTTTCAGGCTGTGACTGTTTTGGTTTATTGGGTTGTTTTGTTTTTTTTAATTGGAATGGAGCTTTTAATTGACATTTTCTGGATTCGAATGGCTGACCTGCAACACCAGTTTTGACATAGTTCTGCATATTTTATACAGATTTGGCCAGTATTCAAGGATGTGATTCCTTTATGGGAGGTTTTAGTGGTCAGGCTTATTTATTTTATGTTATTTTCTCATCCTGCTGCAGCACACCTTTTTGATAAAATGTTGAAATTATTAATTTATGGCATTTGTTAGTTTTTATTTTTAAAAACAAAGTTTTTCTTAATGTTTGGGTTTTAAATTAAGCATTGTTTTTTGTTTCAATTTTTCATTTAGGTTTTTGTTGTTGATGGGATCTTTAAGAACTTTGGATTTAAATAATATTTTTATCTCATGGTTCCAAAGACTCAGACAAGGTTTTCATCTCGAGGCCAAAAGACCAAAAAATTCAAGACACTTGATCACATCCTTGGATAGACCAAGAGACTACTCACACTAGATCTGAGCTCATAGTATTAAAATTTGGACAGATTTAGATTATTAAAGTAAACCCTGTTTACTATTTTATTTTAATAAAGGTTGTATTGCTCCCATGAAGGATGGAGCCTGCCCCCCAATTTTTTTTGTCTAGCCCATCTCAGTCCCCCACCAAACGAGAAGAGTCTGATGCCACCCCTGCTGGTCACTGGGTGTCACTGCTGCTCCAAGGGAAACAATCTGTGCATTACCGTGACCGGTCCCTGGGTGTCACTGCTCCTAGAAGGCAGACACACGCTGTGCATTATGCCACCTGGCCACTGGGTGTCACTGCTGTATCAAGGGAAACACCTTCTGTGCATTACCCTGAATGACCACGAGGTGTCACTGCTGCGCCAACGGAGACACCTTCTGTGCATTACTCTGACTGTCCACTGGGTGTCGCTGCTGCTCCAAGGGAGACATAAGAACGGCCAGACTGGGTCAGACGCAAAGTCCATCTAGCCCAGTATCCTCCTGTCTTCTGACAGCGGCCAGTGCCAGGGGCCCCAGAGGGAATGAGCAGAGCAGGGAATCATCAAGTGATCCATCCCCTGCCGCCCATTCCCAGCTTCTGGCAAACAGAGGCTACAGGCACCATCCCTGCCCACCCTGGCTAATAGCCCGAGATGGACTTGTCCTCTGTTCATTTATCTAGTTCTTTTTTGAACCTTGTTATACTCTTGGCCTTCACAACATCCTCTGGCAAGGAGTTCCACAGGTTAACGATGAAACTGCCCTGAGTTCCCCCCCGCCACCCCGGGTTGTCTATGGAAAAGAGGATGAGGATGAGGAGAGCCATGATGTGTCTGTCACGGGCTGGTGCCTCAGTTTCCTCTAGGCAGCAGTGCTGCAGGCTCCTTTGGTCAGTGCCCATGCAGCTGTGTCGGGGGAAGGGGGAGTAGAGGCTCATGCTCCCCAGCCCCACGCCCCTCCCCCAGCAGCTGGGGAATCCAGGCCAAATTTAACCCTGGTAGCTGGGCCGGGGTTAGCCTGGGCCGGGGTAGGGCTGGGGTGGAATTGCGGGGGAGACAGATGCACCTGCTGTGAGGGGAGATCCTCCCATTCCCTGCCAACCCCCCTCACTCCTTGCAGCACGGCGCCCCCTAGCACTTCCTTCTCTGTCGTGGGGGTCTCTGCTGCCTGCTTCTCTCTTAGCATCATCTCTCCCCACCCTGGGGCACTGGTGTCATCTGTCCTGTGCAAACAGGCAGCCCCTGGTGTGCCCCATGGCGCTTCCCTGCAATTGGGGGGGCAGCTGTTGGATGGAATATGGGGGTGGGCAAGGCTGGGGGCCAGGACTCCTGGGTTCTCCCCTCAAATGTGGGAGGGGATTGGGGGTTAGGGGGTAGAGAGGGGCATGGCTGGGATCCAGGGCTCCTGCTTTTTCTGGTTTTCTCCACCTCCTGCAGCTGCCTCGGTCCTTTCAGTGCATTTCCTGTTCCAAATTCATTTGCTGACTTGTGCAACCCACCCCAGAGGTGGCTGCATCTCAGTGTTGGGTGAGGCTCCCTTGGCTGCATCACCTCCTAACCGCGTCTCTCTCCCCCTGCAGGTGTCCCTGCAGCACTCGGCAAACATCCGCAAGATCGTGGGGCGCTTTGAGCATTGGGCAGGCAGGGGCCAGGTGCCCAGCCCCCCCCCGAGAATGGGACCCAGCCCCCCCTACTTTTTACAGGGATTAAAGAGGGGCAAAGGGGGGCAAATCAGAGGAGGGGGGTGGCCAGGGTCTGAGCAGGGGGTGGAAATTGACTGGTCGGGGGGTCAAGCAGCTGGAGGCAGAGTTAGGAGAGGGGCTGAAGGGCAAAGTCAGGGAGGGGGGAAGGAGCCGGGTTAAGCCCAGGGGGAGGCGCTGCCAGAGGGTTAAACCCCGGCACAGGCAGGGGCAGAGGGGTAACAGTTACCCTGGGGGGCTGAGACTCCAGTGGTTGCAAAAACTGGGTGGGGGGAGCAGAGGGGCTTTTCTATTTCCCCTCCCACAGGCAGCACCTCTCAGCATGGGCTTCCCAGGGCCGGGCTCTTAAAGGCACAGGCATCCCACTGCCTAGACACTGCAGCTCCTCTCTGATGTAACCTACTGAGGTGCTGCAGTAGGAGACTCAGTTCAGTGAAACCGGGCATTCCCTATACGCCCCCCAGCCAGGGGGCTGTGCACCCCCTCCCCTGAAATTCCCCAACACCCCCCCAGTGGTCAGGTAGTTACATGCAGCGCTGCCAATGTTGTCATTGGTTGCAAATCTGAATGGAAATTGAAACGTTAACACACACTTTAAAAGCAGATACAAGGTATGAAAAATACTTGTACCTGAGAAAGTAAAATAGGTTTGAAAAGTCTGGACAAAGCCGGGTTCCTCACCCAGCTGTTGTGTTTGCTGACAATGTCGGTGCATTGGCTTCGGCAATGTTGGCCAACCTCAGAATGTCAAATGATGATTTGTAACCAAGGTGTGAATGAGCTCTCCCCTGACAGCTAGTGACGAGCCAGGGTTGGGGGAGGCTTTGGGGCCAGACTGTATTTACATGAACTCACCTACTCTGCCGAGGTGTCCAGCAGACAGAGCTGGGCTGCCTCTGCTCTAGGTGCCCAGAGGAGGAGGGAAGGTGTGTGGGGCTCCAGCCTGGGGCTCTTCCTCCCTCCTGCCAAGCCCTGACTATCAATCCCGGCCCTGACCCTCCTTTCTTCAAGCGCCATGTGGGCCCCAGGAAAAGTGTGGCAGGAAGCACCAGGGCCAAACTTGTGGGCATCAGGTGAAGCAGCGAGAATCCCAACCATCAGGGGAGCAAGTTCTAGAACCCCAACCCATTGTGGCCATCCCAGCCAGAGACCTGGCTCTAGGAGGTGTGAGTCACCCAGCAGGAGGGGAAAGACTGGCTCTTGCACAGCTGGAGACAGGGAAGTGGAGCACTGGGAGCTCCAGGGCTTTACCACAAGCCAGCACAAGGTCCCACTGAGATTTGAACTCAGATGGCAGGATTCAGAGTCCTGAGTGCTGCCCGTTACACCATGGGAGCAGCTCATGCAGCCTTCTCTGCACATCGGTGACCCACATAGGGCTGGCTTGTGTAAGGGGGCTCTTGGCCCTTTACTACAACTTAGTGTGTGTGGGCGGGAGGGGGGGTTGGTTGGCTAGTTCCCAGCACCAATAGAAGGGGGAAGGGCTAATGGTAAATCAGGCCCCTGAGACTGACAGTCCCCTGGGCAATGGGGAGAGGCCAAAGCTCCAAGTTAGCCGCACTGACAGGCCAGGCAGTGTAATGAGGGAGTCACCAGGCCAGGGGGTCCCATCCTCCGTGGGAGCTGGAACTGCCTGAGCCAGAGTGGGGCAGAGCTAAGGAGAGAGCAGGAGCCCGAGAAGAGCCGGGGAGCAGAGCTGCGTAGGTGTAGTGCCAGAAACTGCTCCCTGTAGGACTTTGCTGCCTGCAGCAGTTACTGAGACCTGAGTTTGTTCTTATTTGCTGACTTGTCCTAATTGGCTAAAACTTGACAGTGGTTTCTCTAGCAAAGGCCAGTCCCTGGCCCCTTGGTCCAGACGTCCTCATTCACAGGCTTCAAGTTGAGAATCATTTCCCCTTCCCGCTCTGTGGGAGGGGAGACTTTTAAACCCGCTCTCTGTGCAACTGCACATGGCTAAGCAAAGGGAACAAACCCCCAATCCCCCCTGTGCTTTGGGAGCCAGGTTTGCGGTGGGAATTCTGTAGTTCAGATGACTTCACACCTGGGCATTGTGATTCTTTACCAGTTTCTCTGGCATTGGGGCAGTTTTGTGCTCACAGCTGTGATGGCCGAGTGGTTAAGGCATTGGAGTCGAAATCCAATAGGGTTCCCCTGCGCAGGTTCGAATCCTGCTCACAGCGACGCCTGTGTTTTAGCCAGTCTCTCACCTGGGCAATATCTCTGTACAACCCCCTGAGACACTCTCAATTCTCTCCCCACCCCAAGTAAATCCTGTTCTGCTCCTTTCATAGATATCCCTGGGACACCACCTCACACTGTGTCCCTGAGGGGTCAGGCAAACTCTCAGCACCTGAAGCCTCTGCCACTCACCTGGTGCCCCATAGATTAGCCATGTCGACATGCTCTCCTTCACGTAAATCTGGTCAGTGCGACTCCTGGCCTGTCCCTGCAGAAAGGTGTATCCCCTCTACAGCTGGTTTGAGCTCGGGTCAGAGGAATAGGAGGCTACCGCCCACCCTCCACTGGTTCTGCTACAGAGAAACACGTCCTCTAAGCTGACCTCACTACAGACCTGCGCCAGGTAGTGCTCATTGTAAAAACGTTTCCTCTGAAGGTCGAGAAAACGGGACCAGTGGTTCTCAGGCCGGCTGAGACAATTAAAATCCGCCCCAACACCAAACACCGTGTGGTCCAGAGGAAGGGAGCCAGTTCCTACCATAGATCTTTCCTTTCACACCTTAACATCAAGTGCCTCCTCTTGGGCCTCTGAATCCCTGCCACATTCCACGTGCCAGATGCCCCTTCCCCAGTACTGTCGTCACTCAGCTTTGCAAAGGAGCTTTCCCCCCAAGTCCCTGCCCCCTCTGGCACCATCTCCGGGGGCCGTCCTGCCTCACTCTGTTCCCGCCATTTTGGGTCAACAAATAAGTCATGTGGGAAAGACAGCTCCCATCTCCCATCCTTACAGGTCAGGTGGGCCAGCTAGGGGGAGAAGCCCATTGTCATAAACAGATAGTTAAGGGTTAATGTCTCTTTTACCTGTAAAGGGTTAAGAAGCTCAGTAAACCTGGCTGACACCTGACCAAAGGACCAATAGGGGGACAAGATACTTTCACATCTTGGTGGAGGGAGTTCTTTGTTTTGTGCTCTTTGTTGTTGCTGTTGTTCGCTCTTGGGACTAAGAGGGACCAGACGTACATCCAGGCTTTCCAAATCTTTCTGAATCAGTCCTTCATGTTTCAAAATTGTAAGTAATAGCCAGGCAAGGCGGATTAGTCTTATGTTTGTTTTCTCAGCTTGTGAATGTTTCTTTTGCTGGAAGGATTTTTACCTCTGTTTGCTGTAACTTTGAATCTAAGGCTGTCGGGGGGGGGGGGGGTCCCTCTGAATCTGAGTACCCTGTAAAGTATTTTCCATCCTGATTTTACAGAGATAATTTTTACCTTTTCTTTCTTTAATTAAAAGCTTTCTTTTTAAGAACCTGATTGATTTTTCCTTGTTTTAAGACCCAAGGGGATTGGGTCTGAACTCACCAAGGATTGGAGGGGGAAAAAAGGAGTGGGGATGGTTAATTTCTCCTTGTTTTAAGTTCCAAGGAGTTTGGATCTGTGTTCCCCAGGGAAGGTTTTGGGGAAACAGAAAGTGTGCCAGACACTGATCTCTGGCTGGTGGCAGTGTTACCAGATCTAAGCTAGGAATTAAACTTAGAAGGGTCCATGCAGGTCCCCACATCTGTACCCTAAAGTTCAGAGTGGGGGAGGAAACCTTGACACCCATACTCTCTGTTATCCTGCTGAGGAGCTCAAAATCAGATGAAGGTGCTGCTGCCCTCCCAGAAAACAAGCCAACCCTGCACAAACAGGGATGAAAGGGCCTGCCAAAGCCTAGGATTGAACCAGGGACCTTTAGATCTTCAGTTTAATGCTCTCCCAACTGAGCTATTTTGGCAGCTATGTAGTAGCATTTTGGCCTGTTGCTTCTCTGTCCGGGAGGTTTTTGCAGCAGTTGCACACAAAAAGGACGTCACTGTGAGCGGTCCACTGCTGCCTCAGGCCGGGACAGGAGGCCCTCACCACTCGCAGGCTGGCCTCTTGCCTTCAGCCCAGCTGACGGAGCGCAGAGCCATGTGAGTCAATGGCAGGTTGAGTCGGGGCCGCGTAACCTGCCCTCTCGGTGCTCCGGGGCTAGGGTGGCTGGGGCCATGCTGCCCACTCTGGGGCTGGGAGGGAGGCTGCGGGCACCATGGGGCTGGGGCACTAGCCTGGGGCGGGAGCTGGCCCCTGCGGTGGGGGTGTGAGGGCTCTGGACTCCAGTGGCGTTTGCGGAAGGGGCCAGCACCCTGAAAAAGATTCTTCGTGCTTCGTATAAGCATAACAATGGGACCCCCTGCAACAGGGATCTGAGGCCTCCCCCAGGACCGGACGCTGCAAGTGCTGCCCCCTGGGGCTTTAGAGAGGGGCAGGGATGTGCCAGGTGGCACCGCTGACAGGTGCTTACATTGCTCTTGACCTTGATGATGGGCTGCAGGCTCCATGCCGGGGTGCGATGGTGCTTGGCCAGGCTGCGGATGTGACTCAGGCTTGGGCAGCCTGGCCGCACTTCCCTGACGAGACACGAGCAGGCCAAGAGCTCTGTGCGGCCTACAGGGAAGTGGGAGGGAGGCGTCTTCGAGCCGGCCTGTCTCGTCCGCTTCTGCCTTGCCGCTTGGGCGGAGGCAGGAAGGGAGCAAAACATGCCTGGCTGAAGGTTTTGCGCTCAGCTACTTCTGTACTGTGTATTTGACAGAAACTCTGATCTTATTTTCACCAAAGAAGATAGGAGATGTTTGAACACTAAGGTCTGGTCTACACTACGAGTTTATTTTGAATTTAGCAGCATTAAACTGAGTTAACACTGCAGCCATCCACACAACGAAGCCCTTTATTTCGATATAAAGGGCTCTTAATATCGATATCTGTACTCCTCCCCGATGAGGGGAGTAGCGCTCAAATCACTATGGCCATTTCGGATTAGGGTTAGTGTGGCTGGTATTTGATGGTATTGGCCTCCGGGAGCTATCCCACAACTCTAGGGCATAACTGAAGTGTTCTAGAAATCAGGTTACAGCTTTGTCGGGCCCCCTCCTTTTCTGAGCTGGGCTGCAGCCCCTGACACACCCGCCGCGGAGAGCTGGGCCCAGCAGAGGCCCCTGCGGGGACCGGGCGGCACTTCGGCGAGGGCCCCTGGGGGGGCTGGTGGCCGGGCTCCTAGCGCCGAAGAGCCCGGGCTGGCCAGGGGAGTGCGCAGGGCCGGGCAGGCAGGGGGAGGGGCCCGACTGGAGGGCCAGAGCCGCGGGAGCATGTGTGCGAGCAGAGCATCGTGGGAGAGGCAGCGGTCTGTCAAGCAGGGCCTGAGTTTGGCACCTGGGACTCGGCGTGGAGAAGAGTGGGGCCCCGGGGCCATGTGGGGGCAGCTGGCGACAGTGGGGGCTGGTGTGGGTGGGGCCGGCGGGCATGGGCGTGGCGTCCCCCACCCTGGGTTGAGAGTGTGGGGCGAGCGAGGGCGGGTGACGGCTGGGCAGTAGGAGCTTATACTTACCTGACAGGGGAAATCCATGATCACCAAGGTGGTTTTCCCAGGGTGAGGCCCATCCATTGCTCTGTGGGTGAGTTGACCTCTGTGATTTCCCCAAATGTGGGAAACTCAACTGCAGAATTTGTGGTCGTGGGGGACTGCGTTCGCACTTTCCCCTGGTACTCGGGGAAGGAAAGAAAAACCGCTGAGGGTTTGGCTTTTAAAGTGCTTTACTGTTCTTTCTTTCTCATTGCCAAAGCTTTCTTTTTCTTTTGGCCTGTGGTTATTTGACACCCCCTCTTCCTTTCTTTTTAGGACTGCTCTCTTCTGTAGGTTGCTCTAGCATACTTTATTCCAGGTGCTCTGTCTGGCCTCCAGGGGAGCTGCCTGACTCTTTTGCTCTTTTTTTGCCTGCTTGTAGCCCTTGCTGCGTTTGCTCTTCCCACTGGCAGTTGGTCCAACACAGGAAAACAATTAGTTTTTTTGTTGGGGGTGGTTGTTTTTTGTTTTTATTTTTTGAGCCCTGTTCCAGTCTTGGCCTTCACAACATTCTCTGGCAAAGAGTTCCACAGATTGACTGTGGGTTGTGTGAAGAAATACTTCCTTTTCTTTGTTTTAAACCTGCTGCCTGTTAATTTCATTTGGTGACCCCTAGCTCTTGTGTTATGAGAAGGAAGAACTAACACGTCCTTCTTTACTTTCTCCGCACCAGTCATGATTTTATAGACCTCCATTGTATCCCCCTTTTGTCGTCTCTTTTTCCCAGCTGAAAAGTCCCAATCTCATGGCTCTCTTCTGCTACAGAAGCTGTTCCATAGCCCCTCATCATTCTTGTTGCCCTTTTTTCTTAACCTTTCCACTTCCAATATATCTTTTTATTTTTCAGCTGGGGCAACAAAGAACCTCACCTTTATCAACTCACAAAATGCTCCCAAGAAATCATAACAATATTTTCTCATCAAGAAACCAAAACTCTGGACATTTCAATGACTTGGGGGGAAAATAAATAAATCCACTTTCAGGAAGTATTACCACAGTAAAACTCTTTCTGCTTTTCTAACCAGAACATTCTCCCCAAAAGGAGGTGCACCAGGCCTGGAGACAATGCAATACCAGGTTGATGCATGGAGTGGACAGAGCAAGCTCCTAGTCCAGCCCTCTGTTTCAAAAATCAATTTAATATACAATCCTCAAATAAAGGACATATCAGATATTAAACTGATAAGCCCAGCTACTATGCTTGATCTTAACTCACAGAGAGCCAAGAACCAATGCCAAGACTGTGTGACACACGTGCACCTCTGCCCCCACCGCTTTCAACCTCACCGTGACGAGCTCCCAGCCACGCCACGAACACCCTAAGGAGGTAACTCTAAGTGAGGCTCACTTCCCCGAAATGACTCCAGTGGAAGAAGTCAAAGCAAGACCCCTTAACACACAATTCTGTTCAAAGACGGTTCCCTTTACACTCCTAATGTGCACAAACCCACCCACTGAGCTGTGACTAGCAATCTCTCACTGTGAACTCATACAGCAAACCAGGGCAAAGCAAGCCTATGCTGCGTTAGCGGGCTAAAACCCGGAGCAAACGCACATGCCTTGCAAAGGAGCAGGAGCCGGGATCTCGACCAACACACTCCATTGAGATTCTATCTGCCAGCCCCCGGCATTGGACCTGCTGCTTGGTCTCCCTCTGCTGCAAAGTAGCTCCCCTCAGACCCTCGGGTTCGCTGAGCTGCAGCTCACCTGATCCGGGGGAACAGCTTGAAACAGCGCTGGCTGCCTGTGCACTCACCCGCCCTCACTTGGCAGGTAAGAAAAGGCATCAAGTGGCCAGAGTGGATGACAACAGCTGACCTTCTGCAATGACAAGAAACTGAGGTGAGCCAAGGCAGGGGAGGTCGTTCTTGTATTGGCCCAGGTTCTGGTGGGGAGAGAGAGAAGCAAAATGCAGCTTCTCTGTTTCTCCAGCAGTAGTTGGGCCACAAGACAAGCTAGTCCCTTGTCTCTTGGCTGGCCTGGATTCCTGGGACTGGCCCCGGCTAGGACTCTCGGGCATCACTGAAGTGTTCTTGAAATCAGGTTCCAGCTTTGTCCGGCCCCATCCTTTTCTGAGCTGGGCTGCAGCCCCTGATGCAGCCACCCGCCTGCCTGCCACGGAGAGCGGGCCCAGCAGAGGCCCTGGCTCCAGTCCTCTGCTCTACTAGCTGACCTATTGGAGGGCTGCCACCACTTCAAAAGAAGATTGAAAGGAGACTTCATTGAAGTGTTGAAGGGCCTTAATGGAGAGAAAAGATTGGGTGTTAAAGGGCTCTTTAATCGAGCAGAGAAAGGCATAACAAGACCCAATGGCTGGAAGGTGAAAAGAGACAAATTCATATTACAGATAAGACACAAATATTCAACAGTCAGGATGATTCACCACAGGAAAAAGCTACCAAGGAAAGTGGTGGATTCGCCATCTCCTGATGTCATTTAATGAAGACTAGATGCCTTTCTGGAATGTGTTTGCCCCAAAAGTAGCTCTTGTGTCATACAGGAGGCCTGTGATATGCAGGGGGTCAGATTAGATGCTCTAATGGTCTCTTCTGGCCATAAAGTCGACTAATTTCTGAAAAACTGAGTGCAGCATTGGGAGCAGCGTCTGATGTTTTCCTGTCTAGCCGGCTTGCTGCCTAGAACGAACGCTCCTTGAGTGGGGTGATCCACAGGGAGTAGCTGAAACCTCCAAAGTGCCTGGCCGGGGCAGGACATTGGCACAGGAAGGGAGGGGTGTGGCAGTGACATCACAAAGGCCTTTTGCAGGACCTCAGACTATTGGTCAAAGGTGGTGGGGAGGTGGTGACCTCACAGAGAGATGCTGACAACAGGCAGACAGGACAGGGGCGAGGGGCCAGGGAAACCTCAGAGACTCCTGTGGCTTTGCTTCAGCAAGTCTCCTTCTGGAGGTCTCTCTTTGAGGACTGAGAGATTATTCGGGTTCACATACGTGAGCTCCCAGAGGAACCTCTTTCGATTTTTCTCCTTCCCTTTTAGTGAGTTTACTAGAAAACAGCCGTCCCTGTTTAGAAGGTAAGAGCCTCCTCGAGGGAATGTATGTGTGTGTGTGTGCAGAGGAGGAACATGCTCTATGCCCAGAGGACTTTATTCCTCCAGCCTGTGAGGACAGAGGGGCTGTCAGGAAGTTGCCCCTTCAATCCCCCCCACACAAAGGCCCTTCTTAGGAAAGGCAAAATCCTGAAGAGAAAGAGTAACACCAAAGAAGACTCCAGAAAGTCAGATTCTTACAATCTTAGTGAGAAGTTTATCACCTGACCAGGGACTTGAACCCTGGACCCTCAGATTAAAAGTCTGATGCTCTGCCAACTGAGCTAGCCAGGCTCACACAGGAAAAGTACAAGTTGGTGCAGAGGTGAAGCTAGTCAAGAAAAAGACAGATGGACACAATAGGGGAAACCTGCTGCTCTCTCTCTCTTCCCAGCCCTGGCCTGGCCTGGTATTAGTGCTGGTTAAAAAGACGGGAAAATATCGGCATCTACCAGCCTTTCATAGCTGTACAAGACTCAGGCACAATACAGAGGTGCCCATCTGCAAGTGCCGAATGGTTGGATTGGCTAATGCAGCCTGTAGATGTCCAGGGCACACTGGGATATAGAGCCAAGTGTACATCACCATCATCATTTCGAAGGGATAATGATGGGAAGGTTCACAACTGACTCAGTAGTTGCATACAAAGGTGCACGTTTGGCAGTTACACTGGGAAATTCTGGCTCCTTCTCAGGCTTAGGTTGGCCACCCAGGTCTAGATGTAGAAGTTACAACATTGAAACTTGAAAGAGGGGCCAATTTCCCCATCATTTCCCACCTTCACATCCAAACACGATGACTTTCTGAATGAACCCTCCCCTTTCAGCCAGAAGATCTTGGGGTGGTTGTAGGAGTCACTGGGTAAAATTGTCTGGACTCTGTTCTGAATCAGGTCAGAGCAGAGGTACATAGTGATCTAGTCTGGCTGTAAAATCTATATATCAACACCAAATATGGTGTGAAATTAATCCTCAGAAATGGCTGTTCCCCACCCAGACCCCAACAAGGAGCTCTCCAAGGAAGGGGGCTGTTGAGGAAGAAAAGAAGAAAGACGTCCTTCTCTCCCTGGAGGGACTGGGCTCTGCGCTTTGGACAGAAAGGAGGGGAAGGAAATGGCGACACGATGGCAGCGGAGCCTAAGAAATGAAACACAACAGGCTTCTGAGCATGTTGCTTCTGAACAGTGAATGAACCTGACTCCCGTACCATGAAAAGCCAAAAAGCCGTTTCTTTCTATGCCCGAGAGAAAAGAGTTCCAATCATTCCTGCCTGTTTACTTTTGAATTATTTTACATTATAAAGAAAATTGTAACAAAATTAGTCTGAACTTGAGCTGCCTGTTATTAAAAGCTGGTTCCCCAATTCAGTTCCAACTGCCCTGCTAGAAACACCCCCAGGTCCCTGCTCACCCCGGGAAGAAAACAAAGAGAAACCCCCACTGGGCACTGCCCTTGGCTCCAGGCTGCTGTCCCAAGGTGCGGTTGGGGACTGATTGTTTGCTGCTGAGGAGGGAGCCAGTAGAGGCCTCTGGTGCTCTGCTCCTAGCATCTGCCTGGTCCAGGCTGTCCTCTGCCTCAGCTGCTGCTCCCGGCCTGCTCTAGAGTCAAACACGCAGGGCCCCCAGGGGAACAGAGGCTGGGACAGGGCAGCAGCCTGGGCTGGGCTGGGAAGATGCTGGGAGTTCTCGTTTCCTGAGAACTGGCCTGGCTCCCTTCTCAACAGCAAACAAATCAATTCCATGTCCCCTCCCCAGAAAAACCAGCCTGGAGCCAAGGGCAGCAGGGGACGATTCCCTCCAGTTCCCACCGAGGCAGGAGAGAACCCAGGGTGTTTCTAGCAGAGCTTATGGAACTGACGTGGGGAAACCAGCCTTTAATAACAGGCAGTTCCAGTTGAAGCTCAGTGTTTTTAACAATTTCTACAACATTAAATAACCCTTCAATCGTAGTGTCACCATCCATAAAATTGCTTCAGCATTATAGGTTCCCAAGTGCCCAACTAAACATCTCTTCAAATCCAAAGGAATGGAGCTCAGTCAGTGTTCAGAGTCATCCCACATAAAAGAACCGTGTTGTGGTACATACTGGCCCCATCATGTGGCCATCGCCTTTCCCTCCTCTCTGTTAAAAGTTTTAGTATTTTGCACAGAAACTTTCTTCCCTCAGGAGAGACCTGGGAACCAGGGCTGCCAGCCAGACAAACACTTATAAGAGGAGGTGTAACCTGTCAAGAAATGATCTCCCTTCTTCAGTTCAGTGACAGCCTGAAATGTTACTTATCCCAGCAGAGCTGGAGGATTGAAAGCAGCTACATCAAACCCCTGTGTAGC
This sequence comes from Mauremys mutica, assembly GCF_020497125.1. NCBI lineage: Eukaryota > Metazoa > Chordata > Testudines > Geoemydidae > Mauremys > Mauremys mutica. The sequence continues at coordinate 522,285 of NW_025423353.1, read as the reverse complement.
TAGCAGGAATGAACATAAACACTCCCTGGTATCTGAAGAGATATTTAGTTTTACCCTTGGTAAACTACAAGACTAAAGGGAAAGGCAGTGGTGCCAAATATATAGAGTGAAACACGAAACAATCGTCATAGTTATGCCCATAGTGACTGCAAAATCTTTCTATATATTTATTATTTTCTCTGATGTCTAGACATTGACTAGACCTTGACCAAGAAATTTGGCTCTTGATAAAATAATCAACTACCCCTGGTTAATGCAATGGACTAGAAATTGACTGGGGTCTCTCCACGCAGGTTGAAATCCTGACAGCTACAGATGCATTAGTGTATTGTCATTACTGTTGTCTTAGTGCCTGAGCATCCACAGAGCCAAATCTGGTCTCACTCTGAGGCTGTCTACACTTAAAATGCTGCTCTAGCACTGTGGAGAAGACAGTTGCTACAGTGAGGGGAGGAGTTTTCCATCCCTGTAATAGCTACATTGACAGAACAATTTTTCCTTTCATTTAGCACTATCTAACCATGGCTTAGGTCAGCTTAATTATACTGGTTCTGGGGTTTTTCACACCCTGAAAGACGTACTTGTTAGAGGGTTTATCCCATCACCCTCCCATTCCCTGGTCCTTCTCGCATGACCAGAGAGCAGCAATGCACGAAGCTCAAAGGTGCAAACAATTCAATGTTTATTGGGGTAAACTTCCAGCAAGCAATGATTCCAATTTCCTTCCTCAGTGTCCCCCTTCCCAGCTCTGACACCACAGAGCCTTGCCTGTGTCCCCGTTCCTATTCGCCCCCCTTAGCAAAACATAATTCCAATTCCCCTACCCCCATTCCCATTCCCATTCCCCTCCTTACTTCCTGACTGACTGCAGACTATATAGTAAAACTGGAGTTCTGCTTAGCTATACCCTAACCAATCATTTTACTGAAATGTAACTAACCAATCCTAACATAGTGTAACATGATTATCTAACCAATTATACCCCACCGCCTTAATTGGTTTACACTCAACAATTTAATTATACAGCAGACAGAAAGAATCACAGCACCAGACAGAGATTATACAGACAAGCAATAGGAAAGTGGGGACTACAGTGACAGAACAACAAAGAAATGAGGATTTCACACCCCAGCTATTGATCAGTGAGTTGTTCCTAGACAGGATGCTATCATAGTAGAGGTTGTGGGTGCTGGTTGCTTAACTGTCTGGCCCCCAGGGCAGGATTTTGAGGCTCACCATTACTTTCTGAGACTGCCAGCACCAATCTTTCGTTCACTTAAAACGCGAGCAGGGAGATTACAACACCACAGAACTCATGGAGCTCCAGAAAACATGTAACTTTAGGTCCGGGTGAGTGTGTCTAAAATTCAGCTGTAGAAGGTCTCTAGGAGTTGAAAGAGATGTGCCATCTCGACCTCCCTAAAGAGTTAATCAATTATTAATGAAAACTAGAGTTGATAAGTCATGTTTTTTGTAGCAGGAGGATGGTGGACTGGTCTAAAGAGCCAGTTTTAAGACTCTTTTTTCCCTATCTCTTGGGTGTTCTGGTCTCTGCATTGAGATGTGGTTTCAAATCCGACTCCTGACATGACCATTTAATTCTATCTGGAGAAAATAGCCTCACTTCAATCTCCTGTGCAACAATAGAACACCATTTGCTTAGCTTTTCTATTCCAGTAGTTGTGAGAGAAGCTCCAAACCAGAGGGAAACAGGGCCTGTTCTCTCAACCCATCAATTTTTGTCTTCCTTCATTCCAAGCCCTTTCCTCAGATACATCCGTATTTCCCACACTATTTTGTTTAATGTTCTTTGCTTTTATGAAACTTTAGGGTCATCATTTAATTGCCACACAACTGTACTTATGAAGTGAAGTGAAACACAATATTTTTTGGATATTCTTGCAGAAGAGTTTTGCTTTCTGACCTGGAATTGAACAGGGGCTGCCCGAGGGGGACAATGCTACTCCCTTTTCTTGGCTCATCCAAAAAACATAAGTTCTTGGTGCCCTTTGTTTCCCTGTTCTTCAAAGGCAAATCAGCTGGTGTAGTAGCTACTGAGAAAGCCTTAGAAAAGGGCCCCAAAATTGACAGCAGCTGTTTTCTGTAGTGTAGTGGTTATCACATTTGCCTAACTTGCAAAAGATCCCTGGTTTAAAACCAGGCAGAAATGTTGATACTTTCCTTCCTTTAGTCTTTTATCTCTCCAGGTCCTTTCTTAACTACATCCATAGCTTCTATGCTTTCTTCCTCATTATTTTTTGCCTTTCATGGAGCTTTAAATTGAAAAGGAGAGGGTTAGCCGGCATTTTGAGGGAAGGAACAGACCATCATTTGGGAGACTGCCAGCTACATAACAAATCTGAGCGTAGAAGAATCCCAACCCATTGTCCTGCATATTTAGCTCCCAGCCAGCAGTTTTTCCCTTGCCTTTTTTTTTTTTTGAGCTTACCTTGAGTCCAGGGCGCACACACTCTCTCTGCCCCACACATCAAATCTGGCCCTGCTGCAAAGTGACCCCTAAGAACCAGGAACCTGCACGAGAGCATGACTGGGGGGAAAGGGTTTCCCATGAAGCTTATAAGCCACTGGATGCCTTGGAAAGAGGCCGGCTCTGAGCGTAACAGTCAGCAAAGAAGGCCTGTTTGGGGATGTGGCTCAGTGGTACAGTGCCTGCTTTGCACGTATAAGGCCCTGGGTTCGCTCCCCACGTTTGCCTTTCACCTCTGCTGCTTTGCTCATGCCCAGCTGGCATGTGGCCCCGCCAGTCTCCCTGCACAAGTTATAGTCCTGAGCAGTGATGGCAAAGTGCCAATTGCATGGAAGCTCAGGGGGGGGGTTTCTGCTCCTAAAGCCCCAGGGTGACTCTAAGATTCCCATCCACTGAGCTGCTTGAGGAGGAAGGACTGGAGAGAAGGGTCCCATCAGCACAGAGGGAGGGACAAGGAGGGGCAGTCAGTGCTGAGAGAGGTCAGTGATTTACACAAGACGGGGACACTGGTTCTCGGAGGGGACAGGAGGTGAGGGCAGCTTGTTTACAATGATGCTGATGATGAATAGAAGAAAAGGCTGGAGTCAACGAAACATGAGAGCATAGAAGGAGAAGGGCAGCTCCACAGAGGGCCCTGGGTGCTCATACACCCCAGTTCACAAGCACACAACATAAGAATGGCCACACTGGGTCAGATCAAAGGTCCATCTAGCCTAGTATCTGGTCTTCTTACAGTGGCCGATCCTAGGTGCCCCAGGGTTCCACAGGTTGACTGCGTGTTATGTGAAGAAATATTTCCTTTTGTTTGGTTTAAACCTGCTGCCTCTTCATTTCATTTGGTGACCCCTAGTTCTTGTGTCTAGAGGAGTAAATAACACTTCCTTGTTTACTTTCTCCAACCCAATCATTGCTTTATAGACTCTATCATCTCTTTTCCAAGCTGAAAAGTCTCAGTCTTATTAATCACTCGTCATATGAAAGCTGCTCCAGACCCCTAATCATTTTTGTTGCCCTTTTCTGAACCTTTTCCAATTACAATATATCTTTTATCAGGTGGGGTGACCACATCTGCACTCAGTGTTCAAGATGTGGGTGTGCCAGGGATTTCTGTAGAGGCGCCCTGGCTTGTCCTAGATAGAGAGACTAGACACCGAGGGACCCAGCCCCCTACAGTGATCCATGTACAAGAACCTGGCTGGGAGTGGGGTGAAGGTTTCCTCTGGACAAAGGGGAGCTGAAATCCCTCAGGGTCCTGGAACTTAAGCAATGAAAGCTTCAAACCCTTCATAGCCGTGCGTTGAGGTGCATCAGCAGAAGGTTGGGCTGGAGCAGGGGTCGGCAACCGATGGCACGCGAGACAATTTTTAATGGCACGCTGCGGCCTGCCGGGACTCCAGCGTGCCATTAAAAATCCTGTCGGCGTGGCAACCCGATGGCCCCTCCCCCGCCTTCCCCCGGAGCCTTCCACCGCGCACACAGCGCTCTGGGGGCCGGGGCTCCGCACTCCCACGGGGCAGCGTTTGGCTCTGCGGCGAGTGAAGGACGCTCCCCGCTCATCCAGAGCCCTGCTGCCTTGTGCACAGCACTTTGAGGGGTGTGGCTGCGCGCGGCAGCCGGGCTCCGAATGAGCAGGAAGCCTCTTGGTAAGGGGTCCGGGGCTGGGGGGGGGTTGGGGTAAGCGGGGGGCAATCAGGGGACAGGGAGCAGGGTGGGTTGGATGGGGGGTGGGATCCTGGGGGGGTGGTTGGGGTGGGGGTCTCTGGAGGGGGCAGTCAGGGACCGGGGGGGTGGATGGGGCATGGGAGTCCCGGGGTCTGTTAGGGGGTGGCGGATGGATAGGAGACAGGGCAGTCAGGGAACAGGGAGCAAGGAGGGTCCTGGGGGCACAGTTAGGGTGGGAGGGTCTCTGGGGGGGTCAGGGAACAAGGAGCTGAGGGGGTTGGATGAGTCGGGAGTTCTGGGGGGGGGCTGTCAGGAGGTAGGGGTGTGGAGAGTGGTTGTGGCAGGCAGAAAGCTGGGGGGTGTATGGGTCCAGAGTTCTGGGGGTCCTGTCAGGGGGCAGGGAGCGGTTTGATAGGCATGGGAGTCCGGGAGGTTCTGTCTGGGTGCGGGGGTGTGGATAAGGGTTGGGGCAGTCAGGGGACAGGTAGGGGGTAGGGTCCTAGGGGGGCAGTCAGGGAACACGGGGCAGGGAGGCTTAGATAGGGAGTGGGGTCCCAGGAGGGGGTAGTCGGGACAAGGAGCGGGGGGATGGGGGTTCGGGGGGGCCATCACCCAGCCCTCTGCCCGGAGCCCTGACCACCTCCACACCCCCCAGGCCCCTGCCCTGAGCCTTGCACCCCCACATCCCGCCCAGGCCCCTGCCCTGAGCCCTGTACCACCCAGCCCTTTGTTAACTCCTTCACCCCTCCACCCCCCCCACGCCCCCAGCCCTGACTCTGGCACCCCCACACTTACCCAGCCCCCCTACCCTGACACCTGCACCCCCTCTCATGCCCCCAGCCCTGACTCTTGCATCCCCACATCCCCAGCCTCCCCACATCCCATGCACCCCGCACATCCCCACCCCCACCCTGAGCAGCAAACGGGAGCTCCTGCACCCCTCCGCACACATTCCCATCTGCACCCCTCACGCCAAATGGGAGCTGCCCAGGTAAGTGCCCTCACACCCAAACCTCCTGCCCCAACCCTGAGCCCACTCCCTCATTCTAGCCCCTGGCCAGACCCTTCATCCCCAGCCCTGTGCTCGGTCCACTCCCACCCTCAGCTCAGTGCAGAGAGAGGAAGAGAATGGGCCAGAACCAGGGAGAAGGTAGGTACCCACTGTATGTGGGCAGGGCCGGGACCCCAGACCGGCAGCGGGCTGAGCGGGTCCAGCAGCCAGGATCCCGGCTGGCAGAAGCCGGAGGATGGAACCCCTGAGTGGCAGTGGGCTGAGCCGCTCAGCCACTGCCGGTCTGGGGTCCCGGCTGCCGGCCCCACACAGCCCACTGCCGGTCTGGGGTTCTGGCTGCCAGACCCTTTCCAGCTGGGGTCCCGGCCGCAGGCCTAGGTGAACAGAACCCCAGACCAGCAGCAGGCTGAGCAGGCCAGCGGCGTAAGATCAACATTTTAATTTAATTTTAAATGAAGCTTCTTAAACATTTTGAAAACCTTGTTTATTTTACAATACACTAGTTTAGTTATATAATATATAGACTTGTAGAGAGAGACCTTCTAAAAAACATTAAAATGCATTAGCGGCACCCGAAACCTTAAATTAGAGTGAATAAATGAAGACTTGGCACACCGCTTCTGAAAGGTTGCCAACCCATGGGCTGGAGGAACCTAGAGAGTACATTTCTAATCTACATTTCTATTTGTTTGGTTTTTGTAGGTTAAATTAATGCAGCCTCTGGTCCACTCTCTCCCAAGGGTGTAATGTTGCTGTGCACAATGAGAAATCTTGGGGAAAGACTGAAATGAAATGGAAGCAGCATATGGTGGCAGAACCTAAGGAATTAAAAGCCCATTGATTCTTACGTGTGTGCACTGCCTCTGAACCAGAAGTGTAATTTTTCTCGCTTTGTGGCTGCAGCCAGTAAAATATTTAAATATATATCAGGGATGGACTAGACAGTATTTGGTCCTGCGATGAGGGAAGGGGACTGGACTCGATGACCTCTCGAGGTCCCTTCCCGTCCTAGAGTCTATGAAACTCTGGCTTTTCCTGAATGCTGTAGACTGTGAGTTCCTGGGAAAGGGCAGGGGGACAGGGAGCAAGAGGAGAAAGGCAGAGACACTGGAGAAGAATAATGGGGGGAGAAGAAAGAGACAGAGAACACAGAGAGACAATCAATGACTGAAGATGTCCCAACTCCATCTTGCTCCTCACAGGTGTTCAGAAAGTTGGGTAGTTGTAGGTTTCAAATATCAAAGGGATCTCCACATACCTGATCTCTCTCCCCCGCTTCCCATTTTAGTATTAATTTTTATTTTGAAATGTTTGGCTTACCCCCGATCTTCTCTTTCCCTAACTGTATTGCAAGTTGGGTGGGTTTTTTTTGTTTTTTTGCTTCCCTTTTGTTCATATCAATATAATTGTAACAGCAAAGGAATCTGTAGGAGCAAAAACTGACTCCAAATTTTATTTCCCCATCATGCAGGAACATGGTACAAACAGCTCATGCAGCTGGAATCATCACACGGAAGCCAGGGGATGGGAGATGCAGGTTTCCAAGTGTTCTGTCTTCTCAGATGACACATTCCAGCCCCTTGTAGTCCTCCCTCCTGTGTGACCTGCTGGGCTTTGACACATTTATTGTCTCATTCTATTGATAATGTGATTGTAACACAACGTGACTGAAATTAAACCACTTCCAGACAAGGAACCAACAAAAGAGAAAAGCCATTATTGCATTGGCTGGGAATTGAAGCCAGGTCAACTGTTTGGAAGGCAGCTATGCTCCCCACTATACCACCAACACAGCTGGCAGGAGTAGCTTTCCTGCAGGCTACGTGTGCTGGCAAAGGGGGTTACAGGTGACCATGGAGCTAGTAAGCAGGGTGGATGGGCTGGAAGCCGCCTGACAGCTGGGAGCAGAGTTAGGGGGCAAAGGTGAAAACAGATCTCATTGGGAGCTGGCCCCACACCCAACCTGCCCCTAGGAGAGGGGAACTGAAGCTCAACTTCAATCATAGAAAACTCTTCCCTAAGAAGGAAGGGGACGGCTTGTTTTAAAGACAAGGTTTGTGGGTTTTGCCCATTACATACAGAGGGGCTGGATAGTGCTGAGTCCAGACAAAACTCTGGTAGGATAAGGAAGAAATTCAGGCTGCCAGTGAGCTGAAGGAGGGAGATGATATTTTGACAGTGATGGACACCTCATCTTAAAGGCCTTGGTCTGCCTCCTTCTAGTGACTGTTTGGCACAGGAATGCAGCCCCCACTCCTGGGTGTCTCCTGTGGAAATGATGTTTCTGTGCAAAACACAAAAGCTTTTAACAGAAAGGAGGGAAAGGAAATGGCCATGCAGTGGGACAGGAATGTAAGGAATGAAACAGCAGATACTTCTCCCACGTGCATTGACTTTGAACCTTGTTGTTTGCCGTGTTGTTATATCCCTGTTGTTCCCTGGACATGAGAGGTGGGGCAGGGAGGTGGGGGCTCACATATCGTCTTTCAAAGGACCAAGGAAGGGAGTGTTATTTACTCCTTCTCATAACACAAGAACTAGGAGGAGTCACCAAATGAAATGAATAGCCTACAGGTTTGAAACAAAGTATTTCTTCACACAACGCAGTTAACCTGGGGAGCTCTTTAGCAGAAGATGTTGTGAAAGCCAAGACTAGAACAGAATTCAAAAAAGAACTAGAGAAGTGCACAGAGGATAGGTTCCTCGATGGCTATTAGCCAGGATGGGCAGGGATGGTGTCCCTCGCCATTGCTTTCCAGAAGCTGGGAATGAGCAACAGGAGAACCACAGAGCAATGACAAAGCCAGGTTGTCATGGGCGAGTAGTTAGGGGGTTGCACTAAAAATCCAGTGCAGTCATCCCCCTCCTCTCCACCCCCAAGCAGCTTTGAATCTTGATGACTCTGATGCTGAAATTCCACTGCCTCAGCATCCTCAATCCCCACTGGAGGCCAGTGTAGAGTCTTTAGATCCCTGTTCATATTTCATACTCCAGCTGATGCACCATTCCTGCCCAGCAACTCACTGTCTGCCCCAGGAGAACCAGCTGGTGGGCTGCACCCACAGGCAGACAACTCATACCGCTCCCCTCAGAGCAGCAGCCGCAGCAGTTGGCAGCTAATCCCCACCTAAGGCTTTGGGGAAGGAGATGGGGATCACGTGTTATTTCTTCCATACATCGAGTCTCACTGTGTTTGAACATATTTCTCTCTAACACTGATTTAAATTTAGAGCCCCTCCCCCCATTTCGGCTTTGTAAGAGCCTCATTTCTGTACATAAAACAGAAGAACAACCAGACTGGGTCAGACCAATGGTCCATCCTGCCAAGTGTCCTATCTCCCAAGAGCAGTCAAAGCCAGATGCTTTAGAGGGAATTAACAGAACACGTAATCATGAAGTGATCCATCCCGTTGCCCATTCCTAGTGTCTTTACAGATGTGACCACAAAGAGACACTTGCAGCTACTTAGAATCATAGAAGATTAGGGTTGAAAGAAACCTCAGGAGGTATCTAGTCCAACCCCCTACTCAAAGCAGGACCAATCCCCAACTAAATCATCCCAGTCAGGGCTCTGTCAAGCTGGGTCTTACAAACCTCTAAGGATGGAGATTCCACCACTTCTCTAGGGAACCCATTCCAATACTTCACCACCCTCCTAGTGAAAAAGTGTTTCCTAATATCCAACCTAGACCCCCACCACTGCAACTTGAGACCATTGCTCCTTGTTCTGTCGTCTGGCCGAGCTCCATTCTCTTTGGAACCCCCCTTCAGGTAGTTGAAGGCTGCCATCAAATCCCCCCTCATTCTTCTCTTCTGCAGACTAAATAACTCCAGTTCCCTCACCTCTCTTCATAAATCATATGCCTAGGTCTCCTAATAATTTTTGTTGCCCTCCGCTGAACACTCTCCAATTTGTCCACATACTTTCTGTAGCGGGGGGCCCAAAACTGGATGCAGTACTCCAGATGTGGCCACATCAGTGCCAAATAGAAGGGAATAATCACTTCCCTCGATCTGCTGGCAACATTCCTACTAATGCTGCCCAATATGCGGTTAACCTTCCTAGCAACAAAGGCACATTATTGACTCATATCCAGCTTCTTGTCCACTGTAATCCCCAGCTCCTTTTCTGCAGAACTGCCACTTAGCCAGTCTGCCCCCAGCCTGTAGCGGTGCATGGGACTCTTCCATCCTAAATGTAGGAATCTGCACTTGTCCTTGTTGAACCTCATCAGATTTCTTTTGGCCCAATCCTCCAATTTGTCTAGGTCACTCTGGACCCAAACCCTACCCTCCAGCACTTGGATTCTTTATGTGCTTTCACAGAGCGAAGAGCACATGTTCCGTGATTTCATACAGCAGAGTTTTATGCTATAGGGAGCTTTCCCTGTGTGGATCAACATAGACACACACTGTGACCCTTCTCAGGGTGCTGAGGGCCGTGAGTGTCCTTGTGGCCACCTGCCACGAGGAAGAGGGACTTTTGCATTTGGCAGCTGGATGTTAATGACCAAACTCACCAGCCTGTCAGACAGTCAAGCACCCTCCTCTGAGCTACAGCAACCTTGACAGTTGACAATAAAGGCACCTTAACCCCTCAGTTCCTTCAATGTGTCCCCCTCTGGGGTCCAGCTCCAATCACCAGATACTCGGGGTATGTCTATACTATCTGCCGAATTGGCGGGCAGCGACTGATCCAGCGGGGGTGGGGGGGGGGTGATCTATCACGTCTAGTGTAGATGCAATAAATGGATCCTCGAGTAATCTTCTGTCGACCACTGTACTCCAGCTCAGTGAGAGGCGCAGGCAGAGTCTACTGGGGAGCTGCAGCAGTCGACTCACCGCGATGAAGACACTATGGTAAGTTGATCTAAGTACATCGACTTCAGCTACGTTATTCATGTAGCTGAAGTTGCGTAACTTAGATTGATTCCCTCCCCTAGAGTAGACCAGGGCTCAGAAAAATCCCAGATCCTCTCTGCCCGAAGCAATGGTACATCCCAGGTTACCAGTTTTACTGTAGCCCACTGCTACTGGATCACACACAGCACTTGAGCACAGTTATTGAACAAAGGGAAATTTCTTTAACAAGGGACAGAGATTTAAACAAACAAATGTGAATGATGGAAACCAACTGTTACCAACAAAACAAAATCACAAAATGCAACCTACACTTTTTAATAGTTACCTTTCCTACCTAAGTAGATTGAAGTGTGAGGTGACAGTCTATTGCAGTGACTGCTAGTCCCTAGGAGCCAGGCCCTGCCTTTCTTGAAGCACCACTGGTCATTAGTGATCTCCTTGGTGAATGGACCTAGGAGATCACTAATGACCAGTTATAAAATGAATCAGTCTTTTGTGTATATTCACAGAAAGGACCATTTCCTCATTGTCATATTGTTGTTTACACTTCCACAGAGTTTCGCTGTCTATAATTTGTCTTTGATAGTTTTCCATTTCTCTTTGAAGTCTGGCCCTGAAGTATTTTTGCTGCAGGATGGCACTTTTAAGTCTGCTATTGTGTGTCCAGGGAGGTTGAAGTGTTCTACAGGTTTTTGTATATTGCTTATGCTCCAATACGTATTTTAGTCTATAAGGTACCACAGGGCTCTCTGTCACTTTTTACATCTCCTTCCAGGGTCATAGAGGCTGAAATGACACTTTTTTCCTGCCCCTGCTCCTCTTCATTTAAATGTCATATGAAAAGTTCCCATGATAACTGCTCTTCAGCACAACACGAGAACAAGTGGCAATGATAGAATCTGTAACACCGGTGACTCTAACAATAACTTTGCAATAGGAGGAATGGTATAAATGTGACGCTCCCTGGTTCCTGATAGGAAGGGCACACTAGAATTACTCATGGGAGAATGGAGTTGATAGAAAGGACAAATGAGTCCACCTCAAAGAGGTCAAACTGCAAAATGCAAAAATGGGCCACTCACTCATCTGGACAAGCTGAGGGATATCGGTGCTTCAAACGGCTTGTAAAAGTGGGAATCAGGAAAGTATTAAAGTAGTGATAGCCCTAGAGGTTTTTATGGTATTGATGCCCCTTGCAGATTCTCTGATGGCTCACATGGGCTCAGTGACAAGACAAGGTTTTCCCACACTCACTGCTTCCATTGGGTCGCATACCTGTGTGGATTCTCTGATGGCAATTAAGCTGCTGGCGGTGAATGAAGTTTTTTCCACAATCACTGCATACATAGGGCCTCTCTCCTGTGTGGATTCTGAGATGGGTAAGAAGGTATGATCTGTGACTGAAGGTTTTCCCACACTCACTGCATACATAGGGCCTCTCTCCTGTGTGGATTCTCTGATGCCCAGTAAGGTTTGAGCTGCGAGTGAAGCTTTTCCCACACTCACTGCATTCATAGGGCCTCTCCCCTGTGTGGAGTCTCTTATGAACAACAAGATGTGATCTGTAAGTGAAGGTTTTCCCACACTCACTGCATTCAAAGGGCCTCTCCCCTGTGTGGATTCTCTGATGTTGAGAAAGGGCTGAGCTGATAGAGAAGCTTTTTCCACACTCATGGCATTCATAGGGCCTCTCCCCTGTGTGGATTCTCTGATGTTGAGAAAGGTTTGAGCTGCTAGTGAAGGTTTTCCCACACTCACAGCATTCATAGGGCCTGTTCCCCGTGTGGATTCTCTGATGTTTAGAAAGGCTTGAGCTGCTAGTGAAGGTTTTCCCACACTCACAGCATTCATAGGGTCTCTTCCCTGTGTGGATTATCTGATGTTTAGAAAGGTCTGAGCTGGTAATAAAGCTTTTCCCACACTCACAGCATTCATAGGGCCTCTCCCCTGTGTGGATTCTCTGATGTTTAGAAAGGGCTGAGCTGCTAGTGAAGCTTTTCCCACACTCACGGCATTCATAGGGCCTCTCCCCTGTGTGGAGTCTCTTATGAACAACAAGATTTGATCTGTAAGTGAAGGTTTTTCCACACTCAGTGCATGTATTTTTCCTCTTTCCGCTCAGGATTTCCTGCTGGGTTGTGGTTTCCTTGACGCTCTTCTTTGTTCCCCAACAGGAAATAAATTTACCCATTTTCTCCTCTGGCTGGTTTCCTTGCTCTCTTTCTGGTCTGTGCTGAATCTCACAGGATTTTCCCTTCTCATGACTCCAGGACACGTTCCTTTTCGATCTTTGCGATAATTCTCTGTGTTTAGCCACTTTCTCAACATTTTCCTGCTGAGAATTCTGCTCCTCTTTCTCACCTACCATTGCGTCACCTGCTGTGATAAGAGACAGAAACCTCAGACAGGGATGGAAAGGGGAAGGCCAAACCAATACAAGTGCTGGAGAGAGGTCAAATAAAAACAAGAACTGAACTCCTCCAAACTCTTCCCTAAAGAGGAGAGAGGAGGGGATCAATTTGGCCCTCACATCCCATCCAAATTCACAGGGGGAAGGGAGGAAGCTACTGCCTGGTGTCTGCTAGGGTCTACAGGAAGCCATGAGCTATATTTACCCTGAGGATACGATCCTTGCTAGGGACAATAATGAACTGAGAAACCTTCCAAAGGCATTGTAGGGCATCCCAGATGTTTCCTTCAGGCACTTACAGATTCTGAGTTGGTTTAATATTTCCTCACCTGTGCAGGGAACCCTCAGGATCTCTCTTTCCTCTGAACCCTGGAGGTCTGGGGCCCATGGCTCTTCCCCTTGTTCCAGCTGGGAGATATGAGGTTTGGTAACTGGAAACCCTGCTCAGATGAAAGAAAACAAAGGAGTTCAGTTGATTTCATATGACTGTCATAAAAAACATTATTAATTTAACTTCAGTGCTTAGTGTGAGCTGGTGTGCCTGGGGCAGTCCACACTGAAAATGCCAAGATCAGAGCAGGCTGAAAAAGGGAGAGCAGATGCTCCCAAAACTGGTGGTTAACACGGAAGTTAAATTCACCGATCAGTCACCAACTGTGCTTCTGATCCCCCACACTGGTTATCGAGAAACTAAAAAGAAGACATCACACGGCCCCCTTTACTGCATTCCAGTTCTCTGACTGCCAGTCAGCACCTAGGTCCGGCACAGTGAGAAGTTATTTAAAAACTCTGCTCACATAAACAACGTGTTCTTCTGACCCCAGAGTCAGCCACATTACCAGGTCTGTATAGGTTTGGATCTTACCCAGAATACTATGATGCCAGCCAATCCTTAGCATCTAAACTAAAGGTTTATAAGCAAGAAAGCATCTAAACTAAAGGTTTATTATAAAAGGAGGAAAGAAAAAGGAAGTTGTTAAAATGGGAAAGCAGTCAGATACATTCAGAAATCTATACATCCGGTTCTTAGCAGTATTGGTGAGTTTCTGGCTTGAAAGGCTCTCTGGTACACAGCCACATCATGCAGTCCTTTGTTCCAGGGTTCAGTTTGTAGAGAAGTTGCTCCAGAGGTAGGAAGAGGGATTGAAGACAAAATGGAGATGATGCAGCTGCCCTTTATATTCCTTTCCCCATGTGTCTTCTACTTCCTGTGTCCCAAACACAAGCTTCACAGCACATGGCATAGAAAAGCCTTGGAGGTCTCAGTACACAGGCATACCCCTGCATGTCTTGCTGACTCAATAGGTGTCTCCCCTTGATCCTTTCAATGGGTTCATCGTTGTCACGGAGTGTGGGGGAGTCAGGGCCCTGCACCCCCGGGCTCCCTGCGATTCACCAGGACTCTCAGCCAGCCAGTAAAGCAGAAGGTTTATTTAGCCGACAGGAACACAGTCCAACACAGGTCTTGAAGGCACAGATAACAGGATCCCCCCTGTTAGGTATCTAGCAAAGCAAAAGGCCAGCGCAACCGAATGCCTGACACTCTGTCTCCTAGCAACTGATGGCCTGGGCACCTCCCCTGCAAAGGTGCAACTAAAGGTGTTGGAGACAAAGGGGTCAGGTGACCTCCTGGCCCGGGAAAGAAGCTGAGCAGAGAGGAGGGGCTGGAGGGGGTTGGGCAGACTGGAGCTGGCTGGGGAAGGAAGAGAGGGTCAGACAGGGCTGTGATCCCCAAAGGGGGCTATGGGGCTCCTGGGGCCCCAAGATGGTCCTAACAGGGGGGATCCAGTTATCTGTGCCTGCAAGACCTGTGTTGGACTGTGTTCCTGTCAGCTAAATAAACCTTCTGCTTTACTGGCTGGCTGAGAGTCCTGGTGAATCGCAGGGAGCCCGGGGGTGCAGGGCCCTGACTCCCCCACACTCTGTGACAACTGGTGGCAGGATCCCCCCTGTTAGGTCCATCTTGGGGCCCCAGGAGCCCCATAGCCCCCATTGGGGATCAGAGCCCTGTCTGACCCTCTCTTCTTTCCCCAGCCAGCTCCAGTCTGCCCAACCCCCTCCAGCCCCTCCTCTCTGCTCAGCCCCTTTCCCGGGCCAGGAGGTCACCTGACCCCTTTGTCTCCAACACCTTTAGTTGCACCTTTGCAGGGGAGGTGCCCAGGCCATCAGTTGCTAGGAGACAGAGTGTCAGGCATTCGGTTGCGCTGGCCTTTTGCTTTGCTAGCTACTTAAGAACTGCACCCAGCATTCCCAGCCCCCAGTACGAACAGTCCCACTTTGTCACAATCATACAGCTGATGACCCCGGATGGGCCATCAAACAGGCTGGGCAGCGCTGATGACACTATGTCTGGGGGTGTCACTCAGAAACACTACACAAGTCTGGAATACAGATATACCCTACATATCTATACCTCACAATACAAAGATAGAAACAAGATTATCAAACCTGGAAAATCATAACATTTTCATTGACACCTTACGTGGCATATCTAGCACGATTCATTGCAATTTCATCATATTGGTATTTATAATAAAATAATAATAATATAAATTCTCTCAATTCCATAGAGTGTCACTTAATAAACCAGTGAATTCCCAGGACCGGTTCCCCAGGTGTTTGAAGATGCCGAACACCTTGCTTGTGAGGGACTGAAATACCCACATAAATGTTGGGAACACACAGACAGACACTGTGCAAGTCTGTGCCCCTATGTTCACTCTTCTAGAAAATTATGATCAATTTTGTTGATAGTATGTGTCAGGGCTGAATCTCCACTCTGTCACTCCGAGTGCAGAAAGTGGGGGCCCGCCAGGATTCTAAAAATTAATTTGTGCAACTCTAGGCTTGTATTAAACCCCCAAAGTTACAGCTTTTCTCTGACCTTGGCTTGGTAAATGCTGCCACCACCCAAATGCAAAAAAACCCAAACCCTTGGACCCAGGAAGGAGCACTCTCTTCCCTCTGGGGCACCCTCAAGCCCTTTCACCTCCCCTCCGGGAAAGAGCTGAGAAAGAAAACAAAGGAAATTAGCTGTGGCTACCAGCTAATCAAACAACATGCACAAACCTCTCAGGACACCAAAAAACCAAGCCTGTTCTTAAAAGAGGTAAATATTATTAAAATTGAAAAGGAAAACAGTACATCTGGAACTTAGGTTTTTGCTAGATCTTAAAAGAAACAATTGTTGTAAGCACCCAAAATAGCTTTCTTGGGGGTTCAGCTTAAAGCTTAGACGCAAACAAAAGCATCTGGGATAGCACAGAGGAGCTCCAAAAGCCAAAATAAAAAATATAAACCTGATTGTGTTTGTCTAAACTTCCCTATCCAAATCATTTCTTCTAGGTATGGAAGATGAATTTTCAAACCTGCTTCAAGCCACACACAGCATTGCTACTCCGTGTCGCCTTCTCCAGAGAACAACAGACAAAGGGAAAGTTACTGACCCATTTAAAAAACTTCTAGCCTTTCCATTAGCTCTTTTGGTCAGGTGCCCACTCCTTTTCTTTCACCTGTGGGCTTGTTAACCCTTTACAGGTAAAGCAAGCAGAGAAGTCACACCACCAAGGATTTTACAGCAATCTGGCTGGCTGGGTGTTTATAAAAGGGAGAGCCCTCCCCTCCCCTTCATTTATCACTGTATGGCTTGTGAGGTATCATTTGAAAAGACATAATCTACTGAATAGCCTCCTTAAAATGTGTAGCAACATTGTATGTAAAGTTATGAGATTTTACAGTATGATATTACTGAAAAAGTTGCAACCCTAACCCCAAGTTCGTCAGAGACAGCAAGGCAAACAGCTGGTCAAATAGCCATTCTCCAGGAGGGGGAAGGTGTGAAGAAGACATTTACATTCCATCGCAGGGACCACTTGAAGCTCATATCTATGAGAGCCTGTCACCATGACTCAGCTGAGAACTGGATTTGTTTCTAGTAGAAAGGACTGAATTATAAACAGATGTGAGGAAAATGCATGAGACTCTCTCTCTCCCCCTCCCCTTCCCTCTGCTCATGACAACTCCTGAAGAACTGACTGTGGGCAGCAGGGGCAGGTTAGAGGGATTCCCGGCTGAAAGGAAAACCAGCCTGTCTCAGCAGATGGTGAGAGAAACATTTGTTTTAAATCTGTTTTAGCTTGTTAAGTTAAACATTAGTTTGCGTTTTATCTTGCATTTCTTTTGTAAACAAATCTGATTTTTATGCCTCGTTACTTGTAGTCACTGGAAATCTTTTTTTTTCCTTCCCCAGTAGTTAACAATCTTGGTTTATTGTTTTATCTAACCAGTGTGGTTGGATTAAAGTGTGTTGGAAACTCCATTTGGAATAACAAGGCTGGTGCATGTCATTTTCCATTGATGAAATAACAGATTTCATATGAGCTCCCACTGTTCAGTAGTGTGTTGGACAGGACAAGATGCACATTTCTGGGAGATGTCTGGGAGCAGAGAATTTTCTGGGGTTCTCCGGTGGGGTACTGTAATTCGGGAGTTGCTGACTAGCAGCACTCAAAACTGTGTAGCTGGGAGTGAGTTACATGCTGGAGACTGTGGCTGTGGCTACACTTAGCACTTCAAAGCGCGCTCCCAGCGCTGGGGCTTTGACCACACTGGCGCTTTGCAGCGCCGCAATTTGCAGCGCTGGAGAGGGTGTGTTTTCACACCCTGCTGCAGCGCTGCCAATTTGTAAGTGTAGCCAAGCCCTGTGTGTTACCTGCCCAGGAGTGGCTGCTCTCACAGTAGAGCAGTGTAAAAGGCACCCCAGCCTGGGGAACTGAGGGGACACAGCTGTTCAACAGTCCAGACTGTACTGTGCTTAATGTCACAGACACTCAATTTCAAAGTCTCCTAAAACACATAGAAAGTAAATCCATGTCCCAGAAATCGAAGTCTCCAGAGAGAGGGCAAGTCTCCCTGGCTCTGCTTCTTGCTGACAGACAGGTCCAGAGACAAAGAGAGAGTCCTGGGGAAGCTGGAAACATAAGCGTGGGGCTCAGTGGAGAAAGGGGAGAGGAAGGGCAGGGATATTACTGAATGCAGGATCTCAGCACTACTAAATGTCAGGATAACACATAGTACAGCCCACTGGAAAACATAATCCCAAATTTACATATAAAATGATGGGGTCTAAATTAGTTATTTCCATTGATTTATATAAGGGCAATAAGATATTCTCTGTATTATTGTCTATCCCTTTTTAAATAATTCCTAACATCCTGTTTGCTTTTTTGACTTCCGCTGCACACTGCTGGATGTCTTCAGAGAACTATCCACAATGACAAAAAGATCTTTTTACTGATCAGCTGTAGCTAAATTTGCCCCCATCATATTGTATGTATAGTTGGGGTCGTTTTTCCAATGTGCATTACTTTACATTTATCCACATTAAATTTCATTTGCCATTTTGTTGCCAAATCACTTAGTTTTGTGAGATCTTTTTGAAGTTCTTCACAGTCTGCTTTGGTCTTAATTATCTTGAGCAGTTTAGTAACATCTGCAAACTTTGCCACCTCACTGTTTACCCCTTTCTCCAGATCATTTATGAATAAGTTGAATAGGATTGGTCCTAGGACTGACCCTTGGGGAACACCACTAGTTACTCCTCTTCATTCTGAAAATTTACCATTTATTCCTACCCTTTGTTCCCTGTCTTTTAACTAGTTCTCATTCCATGAAAAGATCTTCCCTCTTATCCCATGATAACTTCATTTATGTAACAGCCTTTGGTGAGAGACCTCGTCAAAGGCTTTCTGGAAATCTAAGTACACTATGTCCACTGGATCCCCCCTTGTCCACGTTTGTTGACACCTTCAAAGAACTCTAACAGACTAGTAAGACATGATTTCCCTTTACAGAAACTATGTTGACTTTTGCCCAACAATTTTTGTTCTTCTATGTGCCTGACAATTTTATTCTTTACTATTGTTTCAACTAATTTGCCTGGCACAGACATTAGACTTACCGATCTGTAATTGCCAGGATCGCCTCTAGAGCCCTTTTTAAATATTGGCGTTACATTAGCAATCTTCCAGTCATTGGGTACAGAAGCTGATTTAAAGGACAGGTTACAAACCATAGCTCATAGTTCCCCAATTTCACATTTGAGTTCCTTCAGAACTCATCGGTAAATACCATCTGGTTCTGGTGACTTGTTACAGTTAAGCTTATCAATTAGTTCCAAAACCTCCTCTAGTGACACTTCAATCTGTGGCAATTCCTCAGATTTGTCACCCACAAAAGGTTTGGGAATCTCCCTAACATCCTCAGCCACGAAGACTGAAGCAAAGAATGCATTTAGTTTCTCCGCAATGACTTTTAAAGGTAATCATTGAAGATATACCAATCTCCTAGAACTGGAAGGGACCTCAAAAGGTCATCGAGTCCAGCCCCCTGCCTTCACTAGCAGGACCAATTTTTTGCCCCAGATCCCTAAGTGGCCTCCTCAAGGATTGAACTCACAACCCTGGGTTTAGCAGGCCAATGCTCAAACCACTGAGCTATCCCTCCCCCCATAAAGACTTTATCATCTTTAAGGGCTCCTTTTGTATCTCAATCGTCCAGGGGCCCCACTGGTTGTTTAGCAAGCTTCCTGCTTTTGATGCAATTAAAAAACATTTTGTTATTGCCTTCTGAGTTTTTGGCTAGCTGTTCCTCAAACTCCTTTTTGGCTTTTCTTATTACATTTTTACACTTAATTTGGCGGTGCTTATGCTCCCTTCTATAGACACCTCACTAGGATTTGACTTCCACTTTTTAAAAGATGCCTTTTTATCTCTCACTGCTTCTTTTACATGGTTAAGCCAAGCCACAGTGGCTCTTCTTAGTTCTTTTGCTGTGCTTTTTAATTTGGGGTATACATTTAAGTTGGGCCTCTAATATTGTGTCTTTGAAAAGCGTCTATGCAGCTTGCAGGGATGAAGAAGTGGGTATTCACCCACGAAAGCTCATGCTGCAAAACGTCTGTTAGTCTATAAGGTGCCACAGGATTCTTTGACAGAACCAGACTAACACGGCTACCCCTCTGATACTTGACACCATGCAAGGCACTGCATTTAGCCGTATGGAGTGGAAATAAATTTCCACCACTTGCATCTGAAGAAGTGGGTATTCACCCACGAAAGCTCATGCTGCAAAACGTCTGTTAGTCTATAAGGTGCCACAGGATTCTTTGACAGAACCAGACTAACACGGCTACCCCTCTGATACTTGACACCATGCAAGGCACTGCATTTAGCCGTATGGAGTGGAAATAAATTTCCACCACTTGCATCTGAAGAAGTGGGTATTCACCCACGAAAGCTCATGCTGCAAAACGTCTGTTAGTCTATAAGGTGCCACAGGATTCTTTGACAGAACCAGACTAACACGGCTACCCCTCTGATACTTGACTCTAGTCACTGTACCTTTTAATTTCTGTTTAACTAGCCCCTCATTTTTGCATAGTTCCCCTTTCTGAAATTAAATGCCACAGTGTTGAGCTGTTCTTCCCACCACAGGAATGTTAAATTTTGTTATATTATGATCACTATTTCCAAGCGGTCCTGTTATACATAAGAACATAAGAAAGGCCGTACCGGGTCAGACCAAAGGTCCATCTAGGCCAGTATCTGTCTACCGACAGTGGCCAATGGCAGGTGCCCCAGAGGGAGTGAACCTAACAGGCAATGATCAAGTGATCTCTCTCCTGCCATCCATCTCCATCCTCTGACGAACAGAGGCTAGGGACACCATTCTTACCCACCCTGGCTAATAGCCATTTATGGACTTAGCCACCATGAATTTATCCAGTCCCCTTTTAAACATTGTTATAGTCCTAGCCTTCACAACCTCCTCAGGTAAGGAGTTCCACAAGTTGACTGTGCGCTGCATGAAGAAGAACTTCCTTTTATTTGTTTTAAACCTGCTGCCTATTAATTTCATTTGGTGACCCCTAGTTCTTGTATTATGGGAATAAGTAAATAACTTTTCCTTATCCACTTTCTCAACATCACTCATGATTTTATATACCTCTATCATGTCCCCCCTTAGTCTTCTCTTTTCCAAACTGAAGAGTCCTAGCCTCTTTAATCTTTCCTCATATGGGACCCTCTCTAAACCCCTAATCTTTTAGTTGCTCTTTTCTGAACCTTTTCTAGTGCTAGAATATCTTTTTTGAGGTGAGGAGACCACATCTGTACACAGTATTCGAGATGTGGGCGTACCATGGATTTATATAAGGGCAATAATATATTCTCAGTCTTATTCTCTATCCCCTTTTTAATGATTCCTAACATCCTGTTTGCTTTTTTGACCGCCTCTGCACACTGCGTGGACATCTTCAGAGAACTATCCACGATAACTCCAAGATCTTTTTCCTGACTCGTTGTAGCTAAATTAGCCCCCATCATGTTGTATGTATAGTTGGGGTTATTTTTTCCAATGTGCATTACTTTACATTTATCCACATTAAATTTCATTTGCCATTTTGTTGCCCAATCACTTAGTTTTGTGAGATCTTTTTGAAGTTCTTCACAATCTGCTTTGGTCTTAACTATCTTGAGTAGTTTAGTATCATCTGCAAACTTTGCCACCTCACTGTTTACCCCTTTCTCCAGATCATTTATGAATAAATTGAATAGGATTGGTCCTAGGACTGACCCTTGGGGAACACCACTAGTTACCCCTCTCCATTCTGAGAATTTACCATTAATTCCTACCCTTTGTTCCCTGTCCATTAACCAGTTCTCAATCCATGAAAGGACCTTTCCTTTTATCCCATGACAGCTTAATTTACGTAACAGCCTTTGGTGAGGGACCTTGTCAAAGGCTTTCTGGAAATCTAAGTACACTATGTCCACTGGATCCCCCTTGTCCACATGTTTGTTGACCCCTTCAAAGAACTCTCATAGATTAGTAAGACACAATTTCCCTTTACAGAAACCATGTTGACTATTGCTCAAGAGTTTATGTTTTTCTATGTGTCTGACAATTTTCTTCTTTACTATTGTTTCAACTAATTTGCCCGGTACCGACGTTAGACTTACCGGTCTGTAATTGCCGGGATCACCCCTAGAGCCCTTTTTAAATATTGGCGTTACATTAGCTAACTTCCAGTCATTGGGTACCGAAGCCGATTTAAAGGACAGGTTACAAACCTTAGTTAATAGTTCCGCAACTTCACATTTGAGTTCTTTCAGAACTCTTGGGTGAATGCCATCTGGTCCCGGTGACTTGTTAATGTTGAGTTTATCAATTAATTCCAAAACCTCCTCTAGTGACACTTCAATCTGTGACAGTTCCTCAGATTTGTCACCTACAAAAGCCAGCTCAGGTTTGGGAATCTCCCTAACATCCTCAGCCGTGAAGACTGAAGCAAAGAATCCATTTAGTTTCTCCGCAATGACTTTATCATCTTTAAGCGCTCCTTTTGAATTTTGATCATCAAGGGGCCCCACTGGTTGTTTAGCAGGCTTCCTGCTTCTGATGTACTTAAAAAACATTTTGTTATTACCTTTGGAGTTTTTGGCTAGCCGTTCTTCAAACTCCTCTTTGGCTTTTCTTATTACACTCTTGCACTTAAGTTGGCAGTGTTTGTGCTCCTTTCTATTTGCCTCACTAGGATTTGACTTCCACTTTTTAAAGGAAGTCTTTTTATCTCTCACTGCTTCTTTTACATGGTTGTTAAGCCACGGTGGCTCTTTTTTAGTTCTTTTACTGTTTTTCTTAATTTGGGGTATACATTGAAGTTGGGCCTCTATTATGGTGTCTTTAAAAAGGGCCCACGCAACTTGCAGGGATTTCACTTTAGTCACTGTACCTTTTAACTTTTGTCTAACTAACCCCCTCATTTTTGTATAGTTCCCCCTTTTGAAATTAAAGGCCACAGTGTTGGGCAGTTGAGATGTTCTTCCCATCACAGGGATGTTGAATGCTATTGTATTATGGTCACTATTTCCAAGCGGTCCTGCTATAGTTACCTCTTGGACCAGCTCCTGCGCTCCACTCAGGATTAAATCTAGAGTCGCCTCTCCCCTTGTGGGTTCCCGTACCAGCTGCTCCATGAAGCAGTCATTTAAAGTATCGAGAAATTTTATCTCTGTATTTCGTCCTGAAGTGAAATGTTCCCAGTCAATATGGGGATAATTGAAATCCCCCACTATTATTGGGTTCTTAATTTTGATAGCCGCTCTAATTTCCCTTAGCATTTCATCATCACTATTACTGTCCTGGTCAGGGGGTCGATAATAGATCCCTACTGTTATATTTTTACTAGAGCATGAAATTTCTATCCATAGAGACTCTATGGAACCTGTGGATTTGCTTAAGATTTTTACTTCATTTGAATCTACACTTTCTTTAACATATAGTGCCACTCCTCCCCCTGCACAGCCTGTTCTGTCCTTCCGATATATTTTGTACCCCGGAATGATTGTGTCCCATTGATTGCTCTCAGTCCACCAGGTTTCTGTGATGCCTATTATATCTATATCCTCCTTTATCACAAGACACTCTAGTTCACCCATCTTATTATTTAGACTTCTGGCATTTGTGTACAAGCACTTTAAAAACTTGTCCCTGTTTATTAGCCTGCCTTTTTCTGATGTGCCAGATTCTTTTTTATGTGACTGTTTATCATCTGATCCGGCCCTTACATTATACTTCTCATTCCTCTGCTCCTGACTATAACCTGGAGATTCTCTATCATCAGACTCTCCCCTAAGAGAAGTCTGTGTCCGATCCACACGCTCCTCTGCAGCAGTCGGCTTTCCCCCATCTCCTAGTTTAAAAACTGCTCTACAACCTTTTTAATGTTTAGTGCCAGCAGTCTGGTTCCACTTTGGTTTAGGTGGAGCCCATCTCTCCTGTATAGGCTCCTCCCATCCCAGAAGTTTCCCCAGTTCCTAATGAACGTGAACCCCTCCTCTCTACACCATCGTCTCATCCACGCATTGACGTGTTACCTCTTGGACAAGATCCTGCACTCCACTCAGGACTAAATGGAGAGTTGCTTCTCCCCTTGCAGGCTCTTGTACCAGCTGCTCTAAGAAACAGTCATTTAAAGTATTGAGAAATTTTGTTTCTGCATTTTGTCCTGAAGTGACATGTACCCAGTCAATATAGGGATAATTGAAATCTCCCACTATTATGGAGTTCTTTATTTTGATAGCCTCTCTAATCTCCCTTCGCATTTCATCCTCACTATCACTGTCTTTGACAGGTGGTCGATAATAGATCTCTATTGTTATATTCTTATTAGAGCACGGAATTACTACTCATAAAGAGTCTATGGAACATGCGGTTTCATTTAAGATTTTTACTTCATTTGAGTCTACATTTTCTTTAACATACAGTGCCACTCCCCTCCCCACCCCCCGAGTATGACCTGCTCTGACCTTCAGATGTATTTTGTACCCTGGAATGATTGTGTCCCATTGATTATCCTCACTCCACCAGGTTTCTGTGATGCCTATTATGTCAATATCCCCTTTTAACACGAGGCACTCTAATTCACCCATCTTATTATTTACGCTTCTAGCATTTGTGTACACGCACTTTAAAAACTTGTCACTGTTTATTTGTCTGCCCTTTTCTGACGTGTCAGATTCTTTTGTGTGTGAATGCTTCTCGTCTGATCTGGCCCCTACTTTATCCTCTTCCAGCCTCTCTTCCTGACTAAAACTAGAAAAATCTCTATCACTACACTCTCCTCTAAGAGAAGTCTCTGTCCGATCCACGTGCTCCTCTGCAGCCATTGGCTTTCCCCGCAGCTCTTAGTTTAAAAACTGCTCTACAACCTTTTTAATTTTAAGTGCCAGCAGTCTGGATCCACTTTGGTTTAGGTGGAGCCCATCCTTCCTGTACAGGCTCTCCATCCCCAAAGTTTCCCCAGTTCCTAATAAATCTAAACCCCATCTCTCTACACCATCATCTCATCCACGCATTGAGACTCCGAAGCTCTGCCTGCCTACCTGGCCCTGCGCGTGGAACTGGGAGCATTTCTGAGAATGCCACCATAGAGGTCCTGGATTTCAGTCTCTTTCCTAGCAGATTAAATTTGGCCTCCAGGATATCTCACTTACCCTTCCCTATGTCATTGGTATCCGCATGTACCATGACCACTGGCTCCTCCCCAGCACTACACATAAATCTATCTAGATGCCTTGAGAAATCCGCAACCTACGCACCAGGCAGGCAAGTCACCATACGGCTCTCCCGGTCATCACAAACCCAGATATCCTTGTTTCTAATGATCGACTCTCCCATTACTAACAGCTGCATTTTCTTAATGACTGGAGTTCCCTCCCCCGGTGAGGTAACCTCAGTGCAAGAGGTTACCCTAACACTATCTGGAAGGAGGGTCCCAACTATGAGAAGCTTTCCCTCTGCTCCCGTTGACTGCTCTCATTCCCTGGGCCTTCCATCCTCCTCAACAGTGCGGGGGCTGTCTGACCGGAGTTGGGACAATTCTATAGTGTCCCGGAAAGCCTTATCAACATACTTCTCTGCCTCCCTTAGCTCCTCCAGTTCCAACACCCTGGCCTCCAAAGCCTCCACACGGTCTCTGAGGGCCAGGAGTGCCTTGCACCAAATGCACACATACATACATAACATAAGAACGGTCGTACCGGGTCAGATCCAAAGGTCCATCTAGCCCAGTATCCTGTCTACCGACAGTGGCCAATGCCAGGTGTCCCAGAGGGAGTGAACCTAACAGGCAATGATCAAGTGATCTCTCTCCTGCCATCCATCTCCATCCTCTGACAAACAGAAGCTAGGGATCCCATTCCTTACCCATCCTGTCTAATAGCCATTTATGGACTTAACCACCATGAATTTATCCAGTTCTCTTTTAAACGCTGTTATAGTCCTAGCCTTCACAACCTCCTCAGGTAAGGAGTTCCACAAGTTGGCTGTGCGCTGCGTGAAGAAGAACTTCCTTTTATTTTCTTTAAACCTGCTGCCTATTAATTTCATCTGGTGACCCCTAGGAAGCTTCTGTTGATTATGCTGCACTTAACCCTCAGTTTTAATTGAGCAAACAGGAGATATCTGACACTGTGGGATACGGCTCCTGTGCTCTGTTCCCAAAGTGTTCCGCAGCAGGGGAGGGTCTCTGGTAATGTGTGTGTCACTGGCATATTGGGGTGATGCTGAAACTGGGCAGAGTAGAGGTGGCATTGTGGGGCTGGCGTAAACCTTCTCTCTCCATTTCCCCTTCCAAGAACCGAGGCGACAGTAACCCTTACCCAGTGAGGTCACATTCTCATAGTTCTCCTGCATGACATCCCAGTAGAGGGCTCTCTGAGTGGGGTCCAGCAGAGCCCACTCTTCCCTGGTGAAATACACAGCCACCTCCTCGAAGGTCACCGGCCCCTGAAAGAGCAAGAGTCCAACACTCAGTACCTGCTGCCCCATTCACAGCCCCACTATTTGTGAGGAGAGGAGCCCATCAAAGGGAAGCCCTGGGTGGATTGCAGTCAACAAAGTCCCACCCCCACCCTGCTCAGAGCATCCCAGAAACATCAGAGTGAGGGGACAAAGAGAGCCCCTTATCTCTCCCAGCAGATCCATCACATACCTACTAGCCACAGACTGATAGAGGAGAGGGAGCCCCTAGCAGGGACCAGGGAGAGATCCCTGGTAGGAAGCCCAACACCCTCCTCATTGTGAGGAGCTGGATATGAAGGGAGGGGAATCTCCCCTAACCCTCACTAGTGGGTGCCCCCTTCATATCTCACAGCAGCCACTGGTTAGTCGGGTCAGGCTCCAGCACTATGAGTCTGGTCAGTTTTCCCAGCCCCATTCAAGTGGGTTATTTTCTGCTCCACAAACTAGAGCATTTACACCTCTGAACCTCATGGGTCTGTTCCTAGAATCTAAGCCACTTATTAAACAACTCCCAGCAGGTCTGTCACACCCTGTCCTCCTCCCTTTCTCCACCCTGTGCATTTCCTGCCCCGCTCCAAACCAGACTGTGCAAACCTTCCCATCTCCGCTGTATTTGGTGTCCATCTCCCTCCTGTAGGAACCCACCAACCCCCCCTCAAAAAAATAATCCCTACCTGAGCTGGCTCCACTGCAGCCATTTCTCTTCCCTGTCCCATGGGAGGATGAGATGAGCTGGAGCGAAACATGGACGTCATTCTGCAGCCCTGGCAGGACGAGAAGGGCAGTTGTGGAGGTTTCAGAACAGGCTTTAGTTAATTTCACATCACAATTCCCCCAGGCCCTTTCCCTCCAGACAGGCATCCTAGACTCTGCCATGCTGGGAACATGCTTGATCTCTTTATTACAGTGTAGACCTGGCCCCTCCTGCCAGGCTAAGCCCACAGAGACATTTTTAACCTCCCTTCTCCCTCCCCTCACCCCGTAACAAAGTCTCTGAACACCAGGCTAGAAAAGAGCAGAACCAAAGGAGTCACTGTGGGGGATTCCCTCGGACACTGACCCCACGGCAGCCACACCCCAGCAGGGGGAATATGGAGTCAGGAACTGGCTTTTCCTCTGTCTGAGCCTTTTCTTGTTCACTGGAAAGTGGTTCTGCCCAGGGATGCTGCAATACATGTGTCTAGGTGGACTAGAGAGCTGGAAATCTCTCCCCCCCCCCCACTCATTTCTCCCACTGCCCCTTTCAGTCTCTCCTTCCCCTGTCCTCTCTCCCTGCCCCTCTCCGGGACAGTCCCATTCCTGGGGGCTTTGCTCTCCCATGGCTGGATTTTCTCCTGGCAATTGCTAATGGGAGGAGAAATGACCAGGGGCTGTTTGTGCAGAGTCACTTTCTTGCCAGTCCCCAGCACTTTCCCTGAGGTCTTTCAATAACCCAGAGTCCGTAGCTCAGAATTTGCATTAACAGGGCCCAGGGCTGCCCTAGGGGCCTAGTACTAGCTGCAGAAAGTCATCCCCTGGGCCAGGCAGAGAAGAAGCTTTAATTAAGGTCACATCCCAGCACAGAACCCCACTGGGGGAGCAGCAGCTGCTAAGCCTGGTCTCCCAGATCACAATGGAGGCTGCAGCATCCGACCCAGGAAGCTGAACCCCAGTATCCTGGGCAGAGAGGGACAGAGCGTTTGAGCAGCTTCCCTCCTTTAGCTCCCTGGGGAGAGCAGCTAATGAGAGCCCCTCCTCACAGGGAGAATTGCTGATCTCATTTGCCCCACTGTCCATCTGGAGTCACTCCTTGTCTTTCCATGCAGTAACTCTGGATTAACAATGGTCTCAGTGAAACCAGATTTCAGAAAGAAGGAGTCCAGAACGCTGTGGAAGAGACCATTGTGTGGCATTTCTAGCCCCTTCCCACCTGCCTCACCCATCAGATCTAGTATAAGGACTCGGGGCACAAATTTTTCCAATGGAACTGGAAGGTCCTGGAGTTTTCAAGATGTTTGATAAGTGGCTAGAAAGTTATCATGGTGACTGGGCCTGACTGGGGAATGCTGGGCAGTGCGTGGAGCCAGGATTCTGGCACAAGCTGATGAGCTAGAAGGAGCATGGTTAGTAGCAGCCCCCAGAGCCTCCATCCAGGGGCCCCCAGACATCCCCAGTACCCAGAGCCCAGACCCCGCAGCCAGAGTCCCACCAGATATTCCCTGGGACCCAACCCCCAAAATCCCTGAACAGGGACTCCAGATACCCCTCAGCACCCCACTGGCCAGAGAACCCCCACCAGACCATCACTGGCAGGTTAGGAATCCTAAAGGTTCCCCCCACCAAGAGCCCCCAACAGCCAGGGACCACCCCCCCAGGGGACCCCTCGCTCGGAATTCAGTCCCTCACTGCCTGCCCAGGATTCCCCTACTGCCTGCCAAGGACCCCACCTGCCCTCCAGCAGGACCTGCCAGGCTGTTTGCCTGGGACCCCCTGATGCTTTACAACGGGACCCCTCCCTCTGCTTGCCGGGCATCCCGACCTAGCGCCTGGCACTCCCCCACCCAGCTCTGTGCATTGGGCACGACTGAGCCCCTGGCACAGCACCAGGCTCCCTCCAGCCCCCTGCCCCGCCTCCCCAAGAGACGCCCACCCTCACTGTTCTGCACCAATGAGTCCCCAGCGATACCCACCTCCAGGACCCACAGCCTCAGGGCTGGGCACATCAGAACCCACCCCCCCAAACCTCCAGAACCCCCTGCCCAGTCACCCAGAG
Source organism: Mauremys mutica (assembly GCF_020497125.1). Classification (NCBI taxonomy): domain Eukaryota; kingdom Metazoa; phylum Chordata; order Testudines; family Geoemydidae; genus Mauremys; species Mauremys mutica. The sequence continues at coordinate 493,733 of NW_025423353.1, read as the reverse complement.
GCCTCCCCCTCCCACAATGCCCCTTCAGCTCCAGCTGCAATCTCCCCACACAGACACCCCATCCCCTACCCCAGCAACAGTTACCTCACTGTGTCTGCTAAGTGGATAGAAAGTTATCACTGCCCCCTGCTGGCCAGTCACCCGGGCAGAGGGATCCCTGGGGGGTGCTGCTTTAACAGGAGAATGGAAGGGCAAGAAAGGTCCATGCCCTGTCACTAGCTACATCTTCGCACTGCGGGAAGCAACCCCTCCCAGAGACCATTTGTCATGGGCTTTGGGATACTTCTGGACCCAGGCTGCACTCAGAGTGACCTCCTCACCCAGTGCCAGCTGGAGAAAAGGAAAGGGTCCAACCGACTCTCCTGTTACCAGCTGGGAACCACTGATCCCCCAAACAGGGGGAGGCCTCTGGATTTGATGGGTATTAAATCCGTTTAGAGAGGAAAGTGGAAAATCAGAGGGATTTTATATCAGTTGTTGATACGAGGTAAAATCTGAGTGTTTCACATCAATATTTGATAACTGAATAGAGAGAAAATGGGCAACATTTGCCAACATTTTATATCCATGTTCAGGAATCTGAGAAAAGGTGTAAATCTGAGATTTTCTTAGTATTTTATAATTAGAGAGACAGGGAAAAATCTCAGGCCATAGTCAATTAGAAATAGACAATTAGAGAAAAAGTGGGGCTTAGGATAATTTTTAGATTTGCAGAGAATACATATCAGAAACTACGCAATTGATAACATGAGAGAAGGGGAGGGATAGCTCAGTGGTTTGAGCATTGAGCTGATAAACCTGGAGTTGTGAGTTCCATCCTTGAGGGGGCCATTTAGGGAACTGGGATAAAAATCTGGGGATTGTTCTTGCTTTGAGCAGGGGGTTGGACTAGATACCTCCTGAGGTCCCTTCCAATCCTGATAGTCTATGAACACCGCTGAGGTCTGAGGGGATTTTATGTTGCTGTTAAATAATTAGAGGGAAAGGGGGGACTGTTGGACTGGATTTTATATTACTATCCAATACATATACACAAAGTGATGGCTCCCCCCCACCATTCCCACGGGCAGCAGGGAGCCCTTTGAGGAGCTGCTTTAAGAGGGCAAAGGGGGGGTGGGGGAGCTGGCAGGTCCCTGGATGAGGGAAGGGGGCAGCAGTGGGGGATGGGCAGGTGACTGGTGGCTGTGGTGGGAGTTGGGGGCAGTAACTGGGAAACCGGGGTCCGGGCAGCCCCCACGGGGGACACGTGCCCCTCCCGCCCTGGCAGAGAACCGGCATCTCACCCCCCCCCCCCACGCCAGGGGCAGCCACGTGCTGGGGACTGACCCAGGGCAACAATTTCCCACCCGGACAAGGACAAATCGCTGCAGGTAAAACGGGGGGGGGGGAACCCCCCATCGGAGAGATTTTAAATGGACATTGGAGACTCATGGAGAGACCGGGGGGGGGGGGAAACAGGGGAGCCGAGAGAGCGGATCATGGGGGGGGGGCGAATCTCCCCGGATGTTACAGCCCGAGCGAGACCCCGAGCGAGACACGGGGCAGAACCGGAGAGACTCTGTACCGGGGGCGAGAAGCGCCAACAGGGACAGGAGCCAATTAACTCCCCGCCCCCCACCCCCGAGCATCCCACCGACCTGCCCCCCCTCGGGCTCCGCCCCCCCCATATCCCGCCCCCCGTAACTCCGCGGCTTCTCCCAGGTTCCCCGGGGCAGAGTCACGTGCCCGCTCCTCCCCCCCGGGGTCTCTCACTCACCGGCTCACACGGAGGCGGCAGCAGCAGCTTTGTTCTCCCGCCCCCAGCGGGGCTCGCACGGAGCATGCGCAGTTCCAGCTGCTGACCCCTCCCTCACCTGGGCTGAAGAGGGCGGACGCGCCCCCGGGGCAGGCTGGGAAATGTAGTTCCGGACTCTCCCTGGACCGGAAGTGACGTCAGCGAGGGAGGCGAAGACGGAGCGCGAACGCGCGCGGGGCGCTGCGGTTCTGCCTGGCTCGTGCGGGGCCGTTGCAGCCTCTCCCGGGCCGGAGAAGGTTTGTGCCGCTGGGACTCTGGGCATGCGCAGATCGCGGCGGGAGAGACCTTCATTAACCCCACCGTGCCCGGCCCGGGCCCCGCCCCCGCTGCGGAGCTGCAGCCTCCAGGTCCCGGGGAGGGTTAGGGGGAAGTGTCGGTGCAGCCCGGACATGGCCGGCGGGGGGGGGGAGCCGGTGACCCCCGAGGAGCGGGGAGAGAAAGGGGGGGGCTGAGATCCCCTCGGATTTACCGCTGCCCCCCCCGTGCGGACCCCCCGCCCCCCCCGCCCCGCCCCCTTTCTCCCTAGAGAGCCACGAGCAGCCCCCAGGGTGACCCCCCCTCCCCCAACCCCTGAGAAGTTCCCTGTCCCCCCCCCCCCCGATTGTGCCCCATTTTCTCTCCCCTTCGCCAGTGCCCAGCTCTCCCTGGGGCTGGGGGGGCTCTGGGGGTGTCTGGGCCCCTGGCCAGGGACTCTGGGGACTGGGGGCCAGGGAAGATCTGGCAGGACCCTGGCTGGGGCTGTGGGGGGGCTGGGGCCCCGGCTGTGGGGTCTGGGCTCTGGGGGGTGTTGAAGGGCCTTAATGGAGAGAAAAGATTGGGTATTAAAGCAGAGAAAGGCCTAACAAGCCCCAATGGCTGGACGGTGAAAAGAGACAAATTCATATTACAACTAAGACACAAATATTCAACAGCGAAGATGATTCACCACAGGAACAAGCTACCAAGGAAATTGGTGGATTCTCCATCTCCTGATGTCATTTAATGAAGACTAGATGCCTTTCTGGAATGTGTTTGCCCCAAAAGTAGCTATTGGGTCATACAGGAGGCCTGTGATATGCAGGGGGTCAGATTAGATGCTCTAATGGTCTCTTCTGGCCATAAAGTCAACAAAACACTCAAATCCCGCCTGGTGCGGGGAGCCAGGTTTGCTCTTCAAATTCTGTCGTTGATACATTTCCAGGCCTGGGAATGTCCCACAACAGCATTGAATGGGAAGCTGCCTGCAGAACAGTTACACTGCACAGAGCTCCTGTGGAGGAGGGGTGGGAATTAGTAACATTTTGAGGATCGTTTGGGAAATGAGCCTTTGCTGACAAGGTTTGTCTCTGTTCATATTTCACCTTCAGGTGTTATGTTGAGGGATCTTTAGTATATTTTTGGGAGGTTAATAACTATCTCCTCAACTTTATTTACTCAACTTAAAAATTGGTGTCACTTGATTTTTGCATCTCCCTGTGACAATACAACTGACACGTGTGGCTTTCTACTGGGGGTCATGATGTTAAAGTTGGGGAATTCAGTCTCTGTACTTCTGGGAGGGGGTGTTGCTTTTTTATAGCTGCCTCACTGCCAGGCACACCGGGCTGTTAGCTGCACCCACTGTCCTTGCCAGGGGCCCCTGCTGAACCCTGGGCGGCTGCACTGCCATGCTGGAGTGACTCTGCAGGTGGAGAAGCTGCTGTGAAGCAATGTAGAGCAGGTGCAGGAAGGAGCCGGGGTCACTATTCACATTCTGAACTGCACAGTTTTCCAAATTTGGGAATAGATTCATAGATTCATAGACTTAAGGTCAGAAGGGACCATTATGATCATCTAGTCTGACCTCCTGCACAATGCAGGCCACAGAATCTCACTCACCCACTCCTGTAACAAACCCCTAACCTATGTCTGAGTTATTGAAGTCCTCAAATCGTGGCTTAAAGACCTCAAGGTGCAGGGAATCTTCCAGCAAGTGACCCCGTGCCCCACGCTGCAGAGGAAAGCGAATGTCCGATAACAATTCTAAGGGGAAGGTGAATGCAGAGCAATGACATTGGAGATACCCAGACCTCCAATGGGGGCAGCGTGGAAATTAATAATGGGAAGATCATTTGCGAAATTAGTCATCACTGACAAGCTTTGTCTCTGTTCCTATTTCACGCTATGGTGTTAGAGGAATCAGTACAGATTTTTTACTATATTAATTAAACACTTAATTTTATTTAACCAAGACAAAAACTTAGTGTCACTTATTTTTTCTCTGTCCTAGCAAGAAAGAATTCAATTTTGTGACTTTCTGGAAAGTGCAGCGAGATTAAATGTGGGGAATTCAGTCTCTGTGTTTGTGAGCTGATGTTTTCCTCTCACAGGTCAGTGCCTGCATTGAAATACCAAGAGGGATATAAGGGCTGGTGTACGCTGGGCACTTCACTGGCAGAGCGACGTCTCTCAGGGTGTGAAACCCCCCCTCCACCCATATAGTTACAGTGACCTAAGCCCTGGTTAGATAGTGCTAAAGAAAAGGAAGAATTGTTCTGTCAATGCAGCTCTTACAGGGATGGGAAAACCTCTCCACTGACTGTCTACTCCAGAGTGCTATAGCAGGTGCCACAGCAGCATTTTAAGTGTAGACAGAGTGAAACTAGATTTAGCTCCAGTTTGCACTGTGGATGCTCAGGCACTAAAACTAGAGTAATCATAACAACAGTGCAGTGCTTGCGTAGTTGACAGGATTTGAACCTACACGGGGCAACCCCAAAGGATTTCTAGTCCATCGCCTTAACCTTTCAGCCACAACTACTTGATATACAATTGTTTCACTACACGATAATTCAGTTCTCACTGAATTGTCACTTCAAATTGTTTGCTCAGACCAGCTTCCCCAGCACACTCATGGCTGCGCATGAGTGTAAGTGTGTCCTTAGGTGAACAGCGAGAATTCCTGCCCATTTCCCTTCCAGCTGGAGCAGGATGAGAGTGTGTTTGTGTTAATGACATTGCTGTAGATTGTTGTTCATTCCCCACTCTGACAATTCAGACATTCCCTTTCCCATTCAAATCTCCAGCACATCGTTCCAATAGCAGGCGGCAGGATTTCTCTGGGGCACTGAAATTTTTTCAGGGGGCTGGTGCATGAACTCAGCATTGCATTCCACCCTTGATGTTTCATGGACTAACAACAGCAGCAGAAAGGAAGAGCCGAGCCAATATCTCCCTGGCAGGGATGCAGGTGCCACGTCCCCTCTGTCTGACCATCGCATTGCAGGAGAGAAGGGTTCCCTGGAATCGAACGCCCTGGCTCAGACCAGAGACACAGGGAGGTTTTGCTGTTCACGGATCTGTGCAAAGGAAATTGTGTCTCTGTGTGAAATTGAGGCAGGAAATGAAACACCCAATGCCCTAAGGAATGTGGGTGAAGGACTCGGGCTGAGCAATGATTTAACAGGGGTTTGTTTCAATTTATTGGCCTGATTAAAACTATGGCGAAAAGCCCCCTGTAACAGGGGCTGCGGGACAGGACAGGCAGTTCTGCGCGGAGTGTTCAGAGCTGCCCCCTATCTGCCCTTTCTCTGCACCGCCCCTGCTCCCAGAATGCACCAGGCCCTGGACTGAACTCTTCCCCTGCCGGCCGAGCTGGTTTCGTTTGCTGTGATCCTGTTGGCTTGGCAGGGGGGGAAGTGACAGTCCCACCGCAGAGCCAACGCCCCCCTGTCACCCAGCCCCCTGACCCCCAGCAGTGCAGGTCAGCCAGGAGCTGGGCCTTGCCAGGCTCTCAGGGGCGTCTCCCCTGCAGCTGGGGGCTCTCCCCAGCGTGGTCTGTGGGAGCTCGCGCACTAACGGGGCAGCGGCAGCAGCCGCGTTGTGGGTTGGGCTGGTGACCCGGGTCCATCTCCTGGGGTCGGCTGGGTTCATGCTCAGGCGACTGGCCCCAGCCACCGGCCGAGCCCCACGGCCACGCTGCTGCTGTTACCGCACTAGCCCCTCACGCCCCCATTCCCTCACTGAAGCCAGGAGAAGGTTTGCAGGGACGAGGTGGGAAGGGTTTGACCCCAATATCCCAGAGCTGATTCTCCTCACAAAGGGGTGTGTGCGTGTGGTGGGTGCCGTGTGCAACACCCTGTGCCCATGAGGAGGGGACCGGAGCTCTGCCAGCAGGAAGATTTATCCTGCAGGAGCCCTGCCTCCCTCCCCCAGGGGTTCCCCTGGAGCAGAGAAGCTTTGAATCCTCACTGGAGACTAGAGACGCCCGAGCAGCACAAGCTGCCTGGCAGAGGTTCTGGATCAGGGCCTCACGGGCACATTGGGTTCATTCCCTCAGGGCTGCCCTGCCCAGGGCCAGGGCTGCTCTCACTCCCCGGCACAGAGGGGGCTGCAGGCTCTTTGCCAAGCTGGGTCCCAGCTCAAGGCAGATTTAACACTAGCAGGGGGCCAGGTAGGTGCCGGTGCCGCTCAGGGAGGGAATCTGGGCCAAAGACTGATTAGAAATTGGGTAACACTAAAGTGGGACTAGAAAGACCCTTGCTGGGACGTGGCGGGTAGGTAGCCCCCATTGTGTACCCTGCCCTCGCCGAGAAGTCTCTGGGAGAGTGGATTCTTCTTAATGGGCCACCAGCACGTCTCGTTGGTCCTGATGTCGGCTGCTCCTTTGCTGATACTGACAAGCTAGTTGTGGGCCTTCCCCACTCACCCCATAGCTCCGGGATGCACAGACAGCAATACTGGTGTGGAAGAAACGAACGCCACTCTTAGGTTTCAAGATCCTTAAGATCACTGACTTGCCCACACAAATGTCAGGGAGTAGAACTCAGTGGTAGAGTGTTTGACTGCAAATCAAGTAGTCCTTGGTTCAAACCCAAGTATCCCCTTGAAAACCTGCTCCTTCAACAAAAACAATTATTTCCATTTTCATTATGTTCAGGAGCTCCACTGACTAGGGATGCCTGAAATGAACAGAAACACTCAACATTTTCCTGTGCAAATGCATAAGAACCTAGCAAACATGTCCCTCCAATGAAATCAGTTCCAATCCTCTAAGTGTCTAGGTTTGTTTTCATCAATGAAACAAAGGCCCATGAAGACACATTTGCAGGTCCTTGGCCTCCATGGGCTACAATGTGCAGAAGAACAAGAACCACGTCCACTTGGGAGGCATGGACTAGTCTGTGTTACATTTGGTAAGTAAGTTGCCATTGGGACTGAAAACTCTACTGGGGGTGGACAGGAGCCTGTTGCAAAACTAAAATAACGAAGATTTACCAAATTCCCTGTTACACATTCAATCCTCTCTTTTTTCTATTCTATTAAACTGGGAGCAAGTTACCAGTGACCCAGGGCTGGGGCGGAAGGAGGGTGCAAGTGGCGGGAGGAGCCCAGGGCTGGGGCAGCAGGGCAGGTGTGGGTGGGGGAGCACTGGTAGGGGGGAAGGAGAGAGTCGAGAGCTGGGGCAGCACAGGATGTGTGTGGGGGAGAGCCCAGGGCTGGCTTGGCAGGGACGTGAGGGTCAGGGGGTAGAGCCCAGGGCTGGGGCAGCAGGGGGGTGCGAGTGGTGGGAGACCCAGAGCTGGGGAGGCAGGGGGTGCAGGTGTGGGGAGGGGAGAGCCCAGGGCTCAGGCAGCAAGGAGATGCGGGGGGCAGGCAAAATTTTTTTTGCTTGGGGAGGCAAAAAACCTAGAGCCAGCCCTGCCTCCACATACCGTGAGGTAGGTAGGAGCCAGGGGTGGATCTAGGAATTTCGCCGCCCCAAGCATGGCAGCACTCCGCGGGGGGCGCTCTGGCGGTCGCCGGTCCCACGGCTCTGGTGGACCTCCTGCAGACGTGCCTGCGGAGTGTCCGCTGGTCCCGCGGCTCCGGTGGAGCATCCGCAGGCACGCCTCGGGAAGTCAACTGGAGCCGCCTGCCGCCCTCCCACCAACCAGTGGAGCGCCCCCTGCGGCATGCCGCCCAAAGCATGTGCTTGGCATGTTGGGGCCTGGAGCCGGCCCTGGTAGGAGCGGATCATTAGTATCCCTACTTGAAAGAGGGAGAAGCTAAGGCTGAGAAAGGAGAATTGACTTGTCTTAGGTCACACAGCCAGTCAGTGGAAGAGTTGGGAGTAGGACACAAGAGCCCTGATTTTCAAACTAATCATCAGATATTGAATTTCAGACGTTGAATGACCTGAATAAAGTGCTCTCAGATGAGCTCCAGACCAACAACAGTGCACAGTAATTATTCAGCAAGTATTTGAGGAGAACTGCAATGTTAGAGAGAATCATGAACTGCTCAGAGACCATTAATGCAGAGAAGCAGCAAAATTCATCAAACATAGAACTGGTTATGACTTATTTCCTTGGTCTTAAAAGAGAACAACAAGGACCTGAGTCTCCTCCCTGTCAATAACCCCCTGCTCAGCCAATCAGGGTAGAGACAGGACGGGAGGCTGAGGGTTCTCACCAGAGAGCCCAAAGGATGGCCCAGGTCACCGGTGGGGATCACTGCCTGAGCACTATTTCAGCCCCACATTTTTGGGTGGACCTTCCACAGTGGGAGCTGCCGAGCACTCCCCCGCAACACACACACACACACACACACACACACACACACACACCTCGCTCCTGGTGTTGGGAGGGGAACAGGAGAAAGGACAAAAGAAGCAAGAGATGAAGAGAAAGGAGGGAGGGATGGATGGAGGAAAAGGTGAAACAAAAAGGACAAACCCTAATGTCCCCACTGATTCTATGGGACAAAATCCCAAGTGTGAAATAAAATTCTGCCTCCTTAAGCTCGTGTTTTCCATGCCTAGAATTCAACTGTCACCAGATGGATCAGACCGAAAAGGTTTCAGACCTCGAGGAGGCTCTTACCTTCTAAACAGCGACGGCTGTTTTCTAGTAAAATCACTAAAAGGGAAGGAGAAAACTCGAAAGAGGTTCCTCCTGGCGCTCACGTGCCTGAACCCGAATACTCTCTCAGTCCTCAAAGAGAGACCTGGAGAAGGAGACTTGCTGAAGCAAAGCCACAGGGTCTCTGAGGTTTCCCTGGCCCCTCGCCCCTGTCCTGCCTGGCTGATGTCAGCATCTCTCTGTGAGGTCACCACCTCCCCACCACCTTTGACCAATAGTCTGAGGTCCTGCAAAAGGCCTTTGTGATGTCACTGCCACATCCCTCCCTTGCTGTGCTAATGTCCTGCCCCTGCCCAGGCACTTTGGAGGTTTGAGCTACTCCCTGTGGATCACCCCACTCAAGGAGCGTTCGTTCTAGGAAGCAAGCCGGCTAGACAGGAAAACATCAGACGCTGCTCCCAATGCTACACTCAGTTTTTCAGAAAGTAGTCTACTTTATGGCCAGAAGAGACGATTAGAGCATCTAATCTGACCACTTGAGGATCACTTAAGCTGCAGTTAAGCACTCTACCACTGAGCTATACAGCCACAATGACCTGAGAAGGACAAACCCTGCTTCATCGAGCTCCTTTGCCATTCCCAGACCACAGGTGGTTTTAAAAATGGGGTTTGATTAAACTTCTTAAATGTGGCAAACACCACAGCTTGCGCACCCACCGATATAGCTTCTCCCACTGACATAGCTGCCACCTCTTGCAAAGTGGCTTACCTACACCCACAGGAAAACTCTCTCCCCTCAGCACAGACCAGTGGTTCTCAAGCTGTGGGTCAGGACCCCAACGTGGGACGTGACTCTGATTTAATGGGGTTGCCAGGGCTGGCATTAGACTTGTTGGTTCCTGGGGCTGAAGCCAAAAGTCTGAGCCCCACCACCCAGGGCTGAATCCCTCAAGCTCTGGTTTTGCCCTCCCCTAACTGGGGCAGGGCTCAGGCTTTGTCTCCCCTGCCTCTGCCCAGTGTGGAGGGGCTTGGTCCCTCTTTCCAGGGCCATGTAGTAAGTTGTTTTTTTTTTTGGCAGAAGGGGGTTACAGTGAAAGGAAGTCTGAGAAACCCTGGCATAGAGCCTCTGAATATGTCTAGACTTGGCTCCCTGTGGCAGATCAGTCACTGAAAGTGCAGCCATGGAGACACCACACACCAGCCTTGCCCAGCAGGCAAGAATCAAACCTCTACAGACAAATGCCTGTTGCTTTCTAACCCATCACCCTAAGCCCTCAGCCACCACCACTTAACAAAGAGGCTTTTCTACACGATGGTTCTGGTCTCACTGAAGGGTCATTTCCAATTGTTTGCTCAGACCAGCGTTAGGGGAAATGGTGCCCTGGGCAAAGCTTGTACTTTGGCACTTCCCCATTGCCCCTGGACGATCCCCACTCCCCCTTTACCGCTATCTCCTGCACTCCCAACCCTTGTACCTCCTTCACCCCTAACTCCTGCCCCCTCCTGTGCCCCCTTTGCCCTTAACTCCCTGGGCCACCAGCCATTGCCCCTCTCCTGCAGCCCCTTCACATGGTTCCAGTGCTGGGGGCCCCGCACTTGTTCTCCCTTTCCCTGGGCTTTGGCATCACTAGCCCCTGCTTAGCCAGTAGGGTTCAGTGGTTCCCAAAATGTGGGGCATGACTCCTAGGGGGACACAGAGGAACATTCATGGGGGCACCTCAGGGCCTGAGCCAGCCCCCATGGAGGGAGCAGCACTCAGCCCCACTCTGCCCCAGCTCTTCCCCAACCCCACCCTCAGCCTGGGCCTTTGGCGCCCAGCTTGGCCTCAACCCCCTAACCCCTGTCTGCACCCCTCTCCCCAGCAAGCAACAGCCCCACTCCCAGCCTCGGTTCTTGACTGCAGCTTCCGAGGGGCCACAGCCATGGCTAAGAGGGCACAGTGTGAAATGTTTGGGGACCACTGGTTTAGGGTGATGTTCTCAATCACTTCTACGAAGTCCAATAAAAGCTATTCCTCACCCACCCCTCCATTAGGACGGACTAGGTGTGTTCTGCTGCCTTTCACTCATGCAGGAAGGATAATAACCTTTCATTCCACTCAATCCTAAAGTGATTTGTAACCCACCACCAGCCAAAACTGGTCATTTTGGGAAAGCGGCCCCATCATGCTGCATAGCTAGGCAGAGTAGGTGTCTATGTAACACGGTCTGTTCCTGAAGTCTTTCTCCCAGCTCCTCACTAGATGTGAGGGGGGAGCTCATTCAGCCCCTGCTTCCGCTTAGTATTTAAAAACTCCTTATTGTCCTTAGCTCTGCTGGCCTTAGATTTCTCCTCCTGTCCCTTTTCTAACAACTCAGATGAGGTGGCCGAGTGGTTAAGGTGATGGACTGCTAATCCATTGTGCTCTGCATGCATGGGTTGGAATCCCATCCTCATCGGATGCATTTAGTTTTCACCCCTCCTTTGTAGACAACCATCTCCCCCTTTGGTACAATGACAGATCAAACAATGTTGCTTCTTGCAAACAAAAACCTTCTCAGAAACTCAGAACTCCCTTGCTTTAAATAAAATGTCTAAATCCCAGTTTTCTTAAAAAAAGAAATTCTCTAGTGCTGCATTTCTTAGTTTTTATCTCAAAAGGGAACATCCTCATCTTCTCCCCCAAACACCCTGGGACCTGCCCAAATTATTAAAATACTCCCATCCTGAGCAAGGCCACAACCGTGAACCAGAGCTAGTGTCTAGGCCAAGCTGATCTGAAGGAGGCAACTCAAACATTTTCTCCCTGCTTCCCTTGGCAAGGTCTGACTGAGAAAACAAAATTCCCCAAACTGAAAATTTTCTGCTGAAAAACCAATACTAGTCTGTTTGGATAATTTGGTTTGCAAGTATTATTGTTATTATTCTCTTCTGATTTCTGAATCAGTTGAGTTCAGTCTTTGTCCTCCAGGTGTGTTTCCACCTGCTGAGGTGTGGGGGAGAGAGGCCAAGTTATGATGTCTCTTCCCCTCTTTCATAGTTTCTTCCAACTTGCTAGGAAGCTCCTTTGCTACAATATGAGTCAAGCAGTGTCCATTGTCTCTGTGCTATCTCGGAGAAGCCTGCATTGTACACGGTTCCTGGGATAGTCCTTGGGAGTGTGGATCCCTTCAATGGGCCAGCAGCGAGTCTGGCTCCTCCCTTGTCACACCTGAAAGGCTGGTGGGGGGCATTTCTCAACCTCATAACATATTTCAGTAACAGAGCAAAACTTCATAACTTCCCAACCAATGCAAGCACACACAATCCAACAAGATATTAATGTTCAACAGATCAAGACTTTTGAAATGATACATCACAAGGCAGACTTTGTACAAACCATGTCATCATTATATGAGAGTGGTGAATATGGGGCTTCCAGGTGCTGCTCTGAGCACAGCGTGCCACACCTGGGTTTACATTGCAATGGAGACGTACCCTTAGAGTCCATCTCTCCTGGGATAAAGATGGCCCACACCTGACTCTCTGCCAATCCCCACTGGGCCCTGAGAAGTGTTGTTCGTGTTTGTATTCTATAAAGCAAAGGAGCAGATGAAGTTTTGCTCCCAAGGTGTGTGTGATTCTTTGGACAGGTCTACACTACAAAATTAGGTTGGTGTAATTACATTACTTAGGCTGGCAATGCAGTTCTATCAAGCTAATCCCGGTATAGATAGTGGCTCAGCTGTCAGAACTTTCTGGAGCTATGAAAGGGGAGGGACCCAGCCTCTGTAGCAGGAATGCAGGGCAGTTGAGTTCACGGCAGGCATGGTGGGATACTGGTGGAAACCAGTTATGGTGATATAATGACCAGCAGCATTTACACTGACAATTTGTTACTTTAAGTTTGCTGCAAAAAGCACTAGGCCTCTCGTCGAGTTGGTTTTATTTTGTCACCAAAACAGGGCAATGTTGTCGCCAGACGTGGTATTGCAGTGTGTGCACCAGCCAAAAACTGCTGACCGAGGGAGCGTTGTGTGTTTTTCACACAACTGAGCAATATAATGATGCTGAAGTAACCTTGTAGTGCAGACCTGGCCAAAGATTCACACACACAAACACACACACAGCTTGCAAGGAAAACCTCACCTGCTCCTCTGCTTTGCAGAATCCAAACACAAGCAAAGCTTTTCAGGCCCCAGTGGGGATGGCAGGGAGTCAGGGGCGGGCAGACACTGGGTTGTTGCCACAAGCAGGCACCATGGCTTAGCTGGCTAAAGCACCTGCCTTGTAAACAGGAAATCCTGGGTTCAATTCCCAGTGGTACCTTGTTGACTAACTCTTGGGCAACCTAGTATTAGCTACTGTGGGAGGACAAAACACAGAGCTCTTTGGTCTGTCCAGCCCTGTAAGGTTTTTTAAATCATTCTCACAGGCACTGATAACAGACTTACTGAAAGTTTGGGAGTTAAGAGCTGATAGGTCAGTGTTCCAGCCTGTCACAGATGATCCTGCTTCCTCTGGGACAGAGGCAGGTCTGGGCTCTCATGCTGCATGGCTCATTGTGGCTGCTAGAACCTGTGGGCAGCTCATTTAGTTTAAACCAAGGATTGAGTCCTGCTTTGTGCACCGTGTGTGACAATGAAAATCCTAAACCGCCCTTTGAAATAACGAATGCAGCAGGATGTGTTATTGTCCCTGCCCCAAAGGAGACAGACCAAGGGAGAAATGCCATTGAGTCCAGGGTAATACTCCACTGCCATCTTACCTTGTTTGCTTGCTAAACTCCCTCCCAACCTTGAGGGCTCCCAGAGCCCGGTATTGATCCTGAGCCGAGATGTCTACGCTGCAAATTTACCACCCCACGGCCCTAGCCTGGGAGCCTGCACTGGCACGGGGCAGCCGTGCGTGTTTCATTGCAGTGTGGACATAGCCTAGCGTTATGTCTACACTGCCATTAACACACCCAAGTCACTATTCTCAAACCCTGGGTCAGTTGATTCAGGCTTGTGGGGCTTGTGCTGCAGGGTTATAAATTACAGTGTAGACACTTGGGCTTCAGCCCAGCCTCCGAGACCCCACAAGGGGTGAGGGTCTCCGAGCCTGGGCTCCAGTCTGAGCCCAGATGTCTACGCTGTAGTTTTTAGCTCCACAACCTGAGCCCGAGGAGCCCAAATCAGACCATCCAGGCCAGCGGGATTTTGTCACAGTATAGATGCCGTCTCAGGATATGTCTACACTGCAATGTAAGCCCAGGGTTAGTAGAAGTCATGTCAGCAGCCTCAACACATAAACATAAACCACGAGGGAAAGACCCACCCCCCAGAAAAGCTGGGCAGTGTCCTTCTCCCTACGGTTCGTAAGTCCAGCAACCAAAAGTCCTTTAACATGAGCCATCCCCTCTCTGCACCCCACTCACAGCTGTTGTCCTTAGTCAGTGCAAGCCCAGAGGTGCCTCTGTAGAGTTCACCTGCCATCCTGGGTGGAAAAGGGGGAAAATAAGAAGGCACCGTATGTCCCCTGCATAGCAAGTGCTATTGAATTGAGGGTGAGTCCCTCTATCGGGGTCTGCCAAGCTCAGTTGTGCTGCCCTCGATTCACACAACAAGGATAACAACCCTTTATTTCTCCTGCCCCTGTAACATGGAGACTGGGAATCCAACACCAGCCACAAGTGATCATTTCGGCAAGCAACCCAACCTATTTCCAACATACTGTAAAATCCACATGCAGACTCCTACAGGAAACCTTGCAAGAAAATCTTCCTGAGGGGGTCTGAGGCACCTCCTGCTGGAGGGAAGGAGGGGCCTGTGGGTTGGGATTGAGGAGCACTGGGAATAGGAGGGGCCTGTGGGTTGGGATTGAGGGGCACTGGGAATAGGAGGGGGCTGTGGGTTGGGACAGAGGAGAAGGGTGAAGAGGAGCAGGCTCTGGTTGGGAGTGAGGAGCAGTGAGCATAGGAGGGACTGAGGGTTGGGACTGAGGGGCACTGGGAAAAGAGGGGACATGGGTTTAGGCTGAAGAGCATCTTCATTTGGGGATCCAGCAGGACAGGGGAAGGCAGCAGGTGATTCTAATTCCTTAGGGATATTCTGTGTGTTTGTACGTGTGTGTGTGTGCAGGGAAGGAACATGCTCTATGCCCAGAGGCCTTTATTCCTCCAGGCTGCAAGGACAGAGGGGCTGTCAGGAAGTTGCCCCTTCAAACCCACACACAAAAAGGCTCTTCTGAAGAAAGGGAAAATCCTGCAGAGAAAAAGTAACATCAAAGAGGACTCCAGCAAGACACCGTAAGATCTTGGTGAGTAGTTTATCACCTGAACAGGGACTTTAACCCTGGACCCTCAGATTAAAAGTCTGATGCGCTGCCAACTGAGCTAGCCAGGCTCACATAGGAAAAGAGTAAGTTGGTGCAGAGGAGAAACTTGTCAAGAAAACAAGAGCGGGAAACAATAGGGGAAACCTGCTGCTCTCTCTGGCCTGGTGAGGGGGCTGTGCTGATCGGGTGTCCGCACTAAGCTCAGCATCAATATGGTGATCCCGGGGAAGCTTGGGGTCCCCAGGTTGCCTAACGAGGGGTGAACCGGCCCAGGTCGGAAACGGAGCAGGTCAAAACTCCTGTGCCGATCAGTAGTGGGGTCGCGCCTGTGAGTAGCCCCTGCAGTGTAGCCTGGGCAAGACAGTGAGACACGGTCTCTTTTTAGACAGACACCCCTCCCCCTGCAGAGCCTGGATGGGGGGATGGGAGCACCCATTGTGGGGATCCTGAACTGGTGGGAGGGAGGCACCATGTACCAGGGATCCCAAAACACAGAACAGGGACACCCACACACCAGGTGTCTTGCAGCAAGAGCTGGAGTCTTGAATTACAAACTGCAAGTGATGGGGAATTTACCACCTCCCTTGCGGAACTTGTTCCACTAGATAATTAGCCTCACGGCTAAAAAATGGTCATTTCCAGTTGGGATTTTCTGACATCGACTGCGAGCCAAGGGGTCTTGTTCAGTCTTTGTCTGGTGAATTAATGAACCCTTCAAATCACATATTCCCCCCTCTGGGAATTTGTAAAACACTTAAACCAGTGATTAAATCGCCTCTTAACCTCCAGTCAATGAAATCAATTGAGCTTCTTCAGTCTCTCGCTGTAGACATTTCCCTTGTTTTTAAAGGCAAAAATCCTGATCTTTCCAATGGGAGCTGCTGCTTCAATGTTCAGTTTGGGGAGGGGTTTGGCTGCGCTCAGAGATCTGCCCGCGGGTTACAATCTGCGATCCGAAGGGTCGAACGCAAACAGCGTTTAGATGGGACCGTTAGTGCCGCCCCCGTGTGGCCAAAGATGAGAACTGACGAGCAGAGTTTACAGCTGGAGCCTGGGACGCTCCTGAACAAACTGGGCACAAAGCCTCTCGCGTGGGATCCTCGCTGTGCAGCAGGAGGCAGAGGGAAGCTGATTGTAAGGGGTCAGGGCCGCACCCTGCCAGGCTGGGCCGGTGTCCGCGCTAAGCTCGGCATCAATCAGGTGATTCTGGGAAGTTCGGGGTCCCCAGGCTCCCACAGGAGGGTGAAGCAGGTCACCCCTGGAGCAGGTTAAAGCTGCAGGGTGACAGTGGGGTTGCTGCCCCTGTGAACAGCTGCTGTAGCACCACCTGGGCAGGACAGGGAGAGCCAGTTATACCCCCCCCCCCCCACAGCCTGTATCGGGGGATGGGAGCGCTCACATCCTGGGGACCCACCCACCAGAGATCTACTGTGGGGGGGAGATTGGCACCCACACACCCAGGATCTTGTAGGGGGGGACAAGGGCATCCACACTCCAGGATCCTCTGCAGAGGGACGGACACCCACACATCCAGGATTCTGTATGGGGGGCAGAGGTACCCGGACACCTGGGTGGGGGAAGGCGGCACCAAAACGTCCGGGATCTTACCTGGCAGGACAGCGGCGCCTGCAGCTCGACATGAGACGGGGGCGGGGGGAGCAGGAGCATTTCCCAGTTCCAGGCTGTCCCCATCTGGCCAAGGCACAGAGCTCACAAGCAGAGTTTAAAGCTCCAGCTGCCAAACAGCAAAACAAGCTGGGCCCTGTGGCTGGTGCCTGTGATCCCGGAGGCTGAGGCTGGCAAATCACTTGAGCTCAGAAGTTCTGGGCTGCAGGGGGCTCTGCCGATCAGGTGCCCGCACTAAGTTCGGCATCAATATGGTGATCCTGGGGAAGCTTGGGGTCCCCAGGTTGCCTAAGGAGGGGTGAACCGGCCCAGGTTGGAAATGGAGCAGGTCAAAACTCCCGTGCTGATCAGTAGTGGGATCGCGCCTGTGAATAGCACCTGCAGCATAGCCTGGGCAAGACAGTGAGACATGGTCTCTTTTTATACAGACACCCCCCGCAGAGCCTGGATGGGGGGATGGGAGCACCCGCACGCTGGGGATTCTGATTTGGGGGGAGAGACGCCCCCCTGAAACACGGATCTTGAAAAGCGGAACAGTTCCCAGATGGGGGCAGGCAGGGGAAACCCACTCCCTCCACGCAATGTTCTTATCTGGAGGTGAAGCCAAGGAAACCACATGGAGCATTCTTATCTGGGGAACTGGGGGGACCCACTTACCACCAGGGATTCCTAAGGGCAGGAGGAACCGGGACTCCCACCTCTGTAGCATGGGGGTGGGTCGCCTGCTGGGATCATCTGGGCTTATTTCACCTCGTCAGCTCCCTGGCATTGCCTTGGGGGCCCCTTGTTCGCTGCCTCTGGTACCCAGTTTAGCTTCCTTCCTGAGGGCTGAAACGCTTTGATCTATCTAAGGTCTGTGGGATCAATATGTGTCATGGTGTAATTCTGTGTTATTCGGGGGTCAGACTAGCTGAGCTAATGGCCCCTTCTGCCCTTAAACACCATGAAAACATTTCCCTGGTTTCTCCTTGCGCCTGACAGACACCACGGTGAGGGGCCCAATAGAAGATCCTGGACACAGCGCTCTGGCTCTTACTTTACTTGGGGACGTCAGCGCTTTCCTAGCAAAGCTGCTGCTAAAGCGCTGGATTTGGGGAACGGTTCGGCTCCGATTCAGAGATCTGCCTGCGGGGTGTGAACCTGCCACGAGGAGCGGGAAACGCAACCAGCAACGGGAGCCGTTGGCTGAGCTCCAGGCTGCCCCCGTGTGGCCAAAGCTTAGAACTGAGCAGCGGAGTTTAAAGCTGGCGCTGGGAAGGACCTGAACACACGGGGCACGAAGGCTCCTGCGTGTAACACTTGTTGGGTGGGCAGCTGGGCGTAGCTGATTGCCAGGGTTCAGGGCTGCAACCCGGGGTGCTGAGCAGGTGTCTGTGCTCAGGTTGGCCTCGCTGTGATGGTTTCTGGAAAGTTTGGGGTCACCAGTCTCCCTAAAGAGAGAGGAGCCAGGTCAGCCCACGAAAGGAGGCTAGCAAAACTCTGGTACCAATTGGCCGTGGGACTGCCCCTGTGAAGAGCCACTGCAGCCTCGCCAGGGAGAGCCGGTCTCTCTTTATGCAGCCCCCCACCCGCCACCATTCCTCAGGATGAGGGTTGTGCTCAAAGATCTGTGCCCCGTGTTTTCACCTCCATGTGAAGCGCACAGTGCAAATAACCCTCAGCGCATCAGCTCAGTTCCAGGCTCCACTTCCACCAGCTCAGGCAAGATGGTGCAGAGGAGCCCCTGGGTGGCTGTGGCCTGGGGAGGCTTTTGATTTTTCGGCTTGACTGCTATGGGCAGCAAGGCCAAAAGTCAGATGGCCGACTCTCCCGTCCACCACGCTCATCAGGAGCCCTTAGTCGACAGGCTCGGAGAATGCGGGCAGCGTCCCCCACTACCTCTCGCATGCAAAGCGAGCGCTCTGCCGCTTGAGCTAATTCCCTGCAGCTGGCCTGACTCTCAGGCACCGGGCAAAAAAAGGCAAGAGCTCTGTGGCCTTAAGCAGAACACAGCCTGAAATGGAGGGGAGGGGGACGTGCTACCCAGAGCTGGGGAAGGGGGTCCGAGTCCCAGCCACGCTCCTCGGCACAAACACCAACGCTCCCTCCCTGGAGTGTGTCTGGGCTGAGAGTTAGCCCCTGAAACAAGCACCAAACTTCAGAAGACAATGCAGGGATAGATCACTTGACGATTGCCTGCTCTGGCCATTGCCTCTGAAGCGCCTGGCATCGGTTACTGTCAGAAGACGGGATAGTGGCCTAGATGGACCATCGGTCTCACCCAGGAGGGCCGTTCTTATCTTCACCACTTTCCTCTAACCCAAGCAAAGCCCGGAGCAGGCCCAGCTCAGCAACTCTAGCAGACTCCCTGGACCCTGGCCCAGCATACAGCAAAGCGACCCTGCCTCCGCCAGGATAGACAGCCACCGACTCCCTCTTCCAGACCAACGCAGCCCTTCCCCGCTTTGGCTGTCTCCAAGCTGTCTGCGTGCTCTGCTCTGCTCCACGGCTACCATGCTGCCTGAGATCAGGAGGCTGCGAGGTCTCACGGTCTCAGCTGAGCTGGTTTCGCGTGCCACCCCGCCCATCTCCTCATTCCCTTCATGGACCCCTGGGATGTGAGTAATTCTGTATTTGAGTGGCTCTCCCTCCCGGCCAATGAGCTTGGCGGTGACTAGCAGGGAGGGAGGAGGAAAGGGATTGTGCTCCAGTGAGAGCTCAGAAAGAAAGGTGCAGGTCCCCCACTAGAGCCCAGCCCAGCAGAGCAAAGCAGAGCAGAGCAGGCTGGAGAATGTGTGTCTGGGTCTGACTACTTCTCCCATGCTCTTCCATTTGAGCTAACTTCCCCCAGCTGTCTCCAGCCTCCCAGTCAGCGCAAGGGGGAGAAGGGCCGGGGAGGAAGAGCTTTGTGCTCCGCAAGGGCTGGCTTTCTGGGAGGCCAAGCGGGGAGAGGGATGGAGGCCACTGGAGGAGCTGAGCCGGCTGACTGTGCATGGCTTCTAAAAGAAGGGCAAGAGAAGGTCCGGGGGCTGCCTTGCCGCTGGAGAATGCGGGCATTAATCCCGCTGCCTCTCGCATGCAAAGCGAGCGCTCTACCACTTGAGCTTATTCCCCTACCTTGGCAGGTGGCGTCTCGATCCATCCATTTGATAACGGAAGCCACATCGTTCCCCGCGCCAGCCAGTGACTCCTTCCAAAAGGGTCAGGCAAGGCAGCCCTCACCGTTGGCCGGCTAGCTCAGTTGGTTAGAGCGTGGTACTAATAATGCCAAGGTCATGGGTTCAAGCCCCATGCTGGCCACTCCAGGAGGGAGAGGGTGGCTTCTGCTCTTTTGGCTGACTGCTACGGGTGGCAGAGGCCAAAACCAGGTGGGCCAGGAGCGGGCAAGAGCCCTGCTGGGCGCAGGCGCTGGGCAGGACCAAGCTTCTGACACATCCTTGGGCTCCCCTCCCTGGGCTCCTCGATCCACCTGCTGCCTGAAAGGAACTTGGAGACGGGTGGGCCCGGCCGGCTGCCTTCCAGGCTCATAGGAGGCCAGGCTTGAGCTGCCCGCCCGCGAAGCCAAAATCGTAGGCCTGCCAGCTCGCCCCCATTGTCCACAGAGGGTTGACCTGATGGCCCGAATTCTTGCCGGTCGCCAGCTCCACCCAAATGTACCCGACGCCGGATCACGCTCCCCAGCCCAAGCCACAGAGGAAGGCTTAATACTCGGCACCCCAACCTAGGGGAGAGGCTTCACACTCCGCCGGCGCAGGGTGACCTTTGGGACTCCCCTGGACACCATCCTCCCACCGCCCACAGCCAGACCCCCCAAGCCCACCCCTCCGACAGGAAGGAGCAGGAGGACCACTCCGCCCAGGGGCACCACCACTTGAAGTCAGCTTCACTTGCTTTCTCTTCTACCCCTTTCCTCCCAAGTTATGCGTGCCTCACGGGAGCCGGCCCTGGGAAGACGCAGGCACGGCACTCTGACTGGCGCAAGCCAAACGCCCACACCGAGAGTTTTGCACGGGCTCTTGAGGCACTGGAGGAACCCCATGCAGACGCACTGACGGAGCTAAGCTTTACGGCCAAGGGCCCTACCTGTGCAGAAAGCCAACTTGCTTGTGAAAAAGACTCCTCTTTCGGCTCCCCTTCCAAACTTCCAAATGCCTCCAAATGGGAAAACACACACACTGAAACACCCAAACGGTCCTAACGCTGGGGCCAGGCGAAAAAGAAAAGCAAGGAAAAGATTTCTAAATGGCCACCCTGCCAGAGTCGTACAGCTCCGCAAGTGAAACCCGTGGGAGGGACATTACACAGAAAAGGGGAATGGAAAGCTGCCCAAATTGAGATGCTGTGGAAAGCTACAGCCCCATCGCTACTCCTACTCTGCACACTTCTTGCAACAGCTGGTGAACGGCCAGGTGCTTTTCGCATCCAAGCCCACACCAGGGGAAGACCTTGAGAAGTTTCCCGTGGCTTGCCTGGTTCAGCTGGTCAGAGTGCGGCACTCGTGGAGGCAAGATGGTGCAGAGGAGCCCCTGGGTGGCTGTGGGCCTGGGGAGGATGGATTTGATTTTTCGGCCTGACCGCTACGGGCAGCAAGGCCAAAAGTCAGATGGCCGAATTTCCCGTCCACCACGCTCATCAGGAGCCCTTAGTCGACAGGCTGGGAGAATGCGGGCATCGCCCCGTCATATGTTTATTCCCCACTTCGAACTTTAGCATCCACAAGATGGGGACCTGCATGGGCCCCTCTCAACTTAAATCCTAGTTTAGATCTGGTAAAGCTGCCACCCTCTAGAAGTTCCAGTGTCTAGCACACGCCCTGTTCCCCCAAACCTTCCCTGGGGAACACAGATCCAAACTCCTTGACTCGTAACCCTAAGGGAAATAAACCATTCCCCCACCTTCTTCCCCCTCTCCTAGTTGTTGGGAAAGATACCTTGATTCAAACTCCTTGAATCAAACAAAGAGGGATTCACTTTTCCCCCTCCACTTCCCCTGAAAATCCAAACAAGGGAAGAAATCAATCAGGTTCTAAAAAGAAAAGGATTTTATTAAAAGAAAGAAAGAAAGTACACTATCTCTGTAACACCAGGATGGAAAAACCACGAGGCGTGCTGCAGGATAGCCCCTCCCCACCAAAAAGCAATGCCGTGACCCGGATTTGAACCGAGGTTGCTGCGGCCACGGCGCAGAGTACTAACCACTATACGATCACGGCCAGGCGCTGGGGGTACAGGAAGCAGCACACTGGAAAATGCTCAGCTCTGTGCTCTCGGGGCGGCCACCTACCTCGCCGGCGGCCACAGGTCTTTCTCAAGCCTCCCCATTACAGTCACAGGTCAAATGCTGAGCAAAGGAAAAAAGACAGGAAGCCAATCCCATGCCTGTCCCTTTTTCTGTCTTCCTCCACCCCTGGACCAGGTCCCTCCCCGTTTGTCTGGGTCATTGTCCTCATGCCCCTGGCCAGCCTATTTCCCTTTGCCGCTCTGAAACGTGCCAGCCCCGAAGCTGGGCCCGGGGGCGGAAGGCCAGGGAGAGGCTTTGGCTAGGGCCAGCGTGTCCTTGCGAGGTAATTGTCTCTCTGGAGATGAAAGTCATCAGTGCGGGGTGCGAAGGGAAGTGGCCGTCGAAGGAGAATGGAAGGCATGTGGTGGGCAGGCCAGGGATTTCTTTGTTCCCCCCTTGAAAAGGGGTCACCCTCCCCGTCGGGGAATCGAACCCCGGTCTCCCGCATGACAGGCAGGGATACTCACCACTATACTAACGAGGAAAGGGGCACGGGGAGCAGCCCCAGCTCCCACAGACCAGCTATGGTCAGCGTACACCTACACCGTCGCATGGGCCCCAGCAGGCAACAGCACCCCTGGCCCTCTTCTGCTTCCCAAAGGCTTTGGCCGCAGCAACAGCCCTGGGAAAAGCCCTGGCCCTCCTCACCTGCCCTTGCCCAGCAGGACGCCTTTCGGGGCCTACACAGCTCCTCACACAACACCCGCCTGGGACCTTGCCCTCCCCTACCAGCTCAGCAGCACCTTTTTTCCTCTCAAAACCTCCTCTTGCCACCCTCCCCCTTCCACACTTCACACTCACCTCATCACAAACTCACCCACGGCCCCTTTGGCTTCCCAAGCGCCTCTGGAGGGACGCAGCTTCCCAGGCATGCAGATCCGGCTGATGGCTCCCAAGTGTGCAAGTCCGTCCCCGCAGAGCAGCCTCATAGTGTGACCTTGAAGAAACTGTGGAAAACGGGACAGGGGTGGGGGGGTAATAGGCTCCTATATAAGAAAAAGTCCTCCCGGACCTGCCTGTCCCTTTAAACATGGGACATCTGGTCACCCTGGAGCAGTCCCGCACTCCTGCTCCCCGGTTGGTGCGTTTGTAACCCGGGGGCTGAAGCCGACGCGAGAAAGGGAATTGAGCGAGCTCGGAGCTCTCCGGCGCCACCTGTTGGGAGCAGAGGGAAATGACAGAGCGGCGTCCTGGCTAATTTAAATATCACCTGGTTCTCTGCTGGGTGGCTCCACGACAGAGCTCGGGTGTGGCCTGAGTGTGGCAGCACCTTATCTGCATATTAAAAGCGGCAGTTTGGGGCCATTGGGGTAAAATATGAGTAAGTTTTGGGGTTGGGACCCACATGTTTAGTGCAGGCTGTGGGGAGCCGGGCTGAGCAGAGCCTGCCTCGACGGGGTGTGTGGTCACCCTGAGCTGGGAGCGTGTGGCCAGACATGGGGAAGGGGCTGCGGGAGAAGCTTGGTTGTAGGAAGCAGGAAGTGTCTTCTTTCTTTTTTGGTGAGGTTTTTATTACCTAATGAAGAGCAGTGGTGGGGGAGGGGAATTGAGACTCTGCTTTGGGGGTTGCTGTGGGGTGTGACACGAGCCACCCGGTGCTGGCTGCTGCTGTGGGGCATAGGACAGGTGGGGGGTGGGGGGGCTGTTTGGGGGCTTGAGATGAGGGGCGGTTCCTGGTTGGCTGGTGCTGTCCTGCCTAGTGTTTTTTGACAGCTAATCACCCATTGGCCCTTGTGTGGGGCGGGTCTCTGAAAGCTGGTCTCCCATTGGGCCCTCCCCAACTGACGTTTCTGACAGGCTCAGCTCCCATTGGTGACGTTGTCTTACAGCGATGCGGGGTGGAGCCGCCAGGGCCTTGTGCGCTCAGAGCTCAGCGCCGCCCGCGAGAAGCGGCGCGAGGCCGCGCGGGGCGGGTCCCGCTGCCGGGCGGAGGAACCGAGACCGCAGCAGCGGCGCCGCCTCCCGTCTGGCGAGAAGCCGCAGCACCGGGGTCACAGGGCGCGAGGCGCTTCCGTGCGTGGCTGTTTTCTGCCGGTCGCGGGGTGACGGTTCCTGCCCGTTGGGGCCGCGGGGTCCTGATGGCAGTGGGGGGCTCTGGTGTCCGCCCACCCGCGGCGGCTGGGAGCTGCGGGGCCACCTGCAATGGCCGGGGGCTGCGGCTTCTCCTCACCCCCCCGCCCCGGTGACTGGGAGCTCCGGGCTCTGCCTGCGGTGTCTGAGCGCTGGGGGCTCCTCTCCTGCCTGGGGCGGCCGGGAGCTCCCGGGGCTTCGGCACTGCAGGGTCTGTTAGCAATGACGTGGGGCTGCAGGGTCCTCCCGCCATCAAGGCCTGTTGGGAAATCCTGGGTCCGCTCACAGCGGCTGGGAGCTCTGGGGTCCACTCGTAGGAGCTGCAGGGTCCATACACAGTGGTGTGGGGCTGTGGGGGCTCCCCGGCCACCCATGGCTGCTGGGAGCTCCAGGGTCTGCCTGTGGGAGCTGTGGGGAGATGAGGGGTTTGGGGTGGAGGAGGGGGCTCCAGGCTGCAGGGTGGGGCCGAGGGATTCAGAGTGCAGGAGGGGGCTGTGGGTTGAGACAGGGGGTTGGGGTCCAGGACGGGGTGAGGGCAGGGATGAGGAGTTCCAGGTGTGGGAGGAAGCTCTGGGCTGGGGCACGGGGGTGAGGGCTCTGGGGCTCTTCCTCCCTCCTGCCTTTCCATGACTATGAAACCTGGCCCTGACACTCCTTTCTTCAAGCGCCATGTGGGCAAGAGAAAAGTGTGGTAGAAAGCACAAGGGCCAAACTTGTGGGCATCAGAAATCCCAAACACCCAGTCAAACCATAGCCACTTCTAGACCCCATTCCAACCAAAGACCTGGCTCCAGTGGGTATAAGTCACTCAGCAAAAGGTAAACAACTCATTTTTATACAGCTGGAGATAGGAAAGCGCTTGGATCTCCAGGGATTTACCATAAGGTCCCACTGAGATTTGAACTCAGATTCCAGCATGCCAACCATTACACCATGGGCCCAGCTTGTGCTAGTTTCTCTGAACATTGGTGACCCTATCATAGAATACCAGGATTGGAAGGGACCTCAGGAGGTATCTAGTCCAACCCCCTGCTCAAAGCAAGGCCAATCCGCAGACAGATTTTTATCCCAGATCCCTAAATGGCTCATCTCAAGGACTGAGCTCACACACCTGGGTTTAGCAGGCCAATACTCAAACCACTGAGCTCTCCCTCCCTCACAGGCCCAGGTTGTGTAAGGGGACTGTTGGCCCTTTACTAAAACTGAGTGGGATTTTTTTGGTTGGCTAGTTCCCAGTCCCAATAGAAGGGGGAAGGGTCAATGGGAAATCAGGACCCTGAGACTGACAGGCCCCTGGGGCGATGGTCACCAACTGGTAGGGAACAAGTGAGAATTTGTTAATGAGTAAAATTCCTGGTGAAAATTGGCAAAGCTGTGGAGAGTTTGAAAAGTTCCAGTGAATTTACACATGAAGATACAAACAGAGAGACAAACAGAGAGAAAGAGAACATCACAGACTGCACAGGCCCACACAGACATAAACAAAAACCAAACCCACACAGCACACAGAGCCATATACACATAAGGGAAAGCCACACAAAACAGAACAAATCCAAACCAAAAAATACAGCAAAAGCCCACAACAGGAAAGCACAAAAACCACATACCAAAACAATACTTAGCAAAAAACAATCTGCATGCAAAAGTCATACAGACACCCATGCATTCACACAAAACTATGCAAGGCATCTACAAAAATCACACAGGACCCACATGCACATCAACACGACAGACAAAAAAAAAACCCCAACATACAGAAAGCCAGGCAGGATTTGAGTCTCACAGCGAAGAGGGTGAGCACACAGGTGGTTTGGGGAGCAAAGACTGAGGGGGAGTCGGGGGCAGTGCTCTGGGCTCTGCTCGACTCCTTCTAACACAGGCGGCTGGTGGAGAGCAGAGCCTGGTAGATCTGTGGAATCTGCCCTGCTCTCTGTAAAGCAAGGGGACCTTGGTGTCTTCTGAGCTGCGACTGTATTTTCTGCAGGGCAAAATGATTGGCAGAAGCCATTTGCTTAAAGGAAATTAGTGTTGTAGCTGAGGTTTAAACTCACAAGTTCAGCATGACTCCACTCAGCACTGCTCTGTAAGTACTGGGCACTAACCCATTGCACCACTAGACCCTCTTTCCAGGGGCTTGTCTCCATGTTTCATGGATGGATTAGCGGAGTGGGGGGGTTGCATTAGCTAAAACAAATCCATATTAAAGGCTGCAGGATGGCAGCAGCAGAGGTGGGGAGCCTCCTTCCATGTGATAGAGCTGGTTCCCCCTTCCGTTGCTGAGGGGAAGGTTGGTGCTTTGAGCCCACCCGTTGCTGGAACGTCTCATGGGTGAGATTAACGGGACTCTTGGGAAGGGAGGGGAAGTATTTTCTATCCCTGCCTAGCTCCATTGGTCTCCTGTGGCCCTTTCGGCTCTCTGCTCCCCTGTTGGGGAGATGCAGAGACAAGCCCCCATCTGGGTGAGTCACCGAGAGGCTGTGTCCCATGGCGTGTGTGGGGGGAGGGGTAGGGGTGGGATGGGGCTCAAGGGGAGAAGGTTGTGTGTGACAGTGTGTGGGGGAGGGGGAGGGTGTGTTCCTTAGGATAGAAATGATGGAAAACACAGGGGCAGTGACAGCGAAGCCCCGTGTCTGAGTGTTATGACCCTGTGTGTGCTGCCGTTCACCTTCCCCTCCTATGGGCTCAGCTTTCATTGAATCCAGCATTTTTTCACCTGTCCTCACCACAGAGGTGTCCCAGATGCCTCAGCTACCAAGTGTCCCTCTGAGAGATGCCGAGGACTGGAACTGATTTCAGCTGCTGGACAGCTCTGCTAGGTCTTTATTCATTTGCACAGGAAAATGCTGAGAGTTTAAATTCTTTTCAAGCCCCCTGCCCCCATTCAGCGAACTCCTGAACATACTGGAGATGGGTCTGGAAATCGATTTTCATTTGAAAAAGTTTTTAAAGGGAATCATTTGGCTTGGAAGTAGGAACCTATTACCCTGCAGGGAAACATTCACTCACTGACCTACACTCACAACAGAGAGTGTCCTGTATAGCCCAGAGCAGGAACAGTTTTTAACCTGGGGGTTAGTAAACGTTATCTCTATACAAACACCACAGCTTACAAACTCCCCACCCCCGCTCTGTGTCACCAGAGCACAACAACAACTCTCCCTGGAGCACACACAGCTCCCCAGCTCCCTGCCCGTCAGTCTCTCCAGCATTGCTCCAATCCCTTAAAGCAGAGTCTCAACCACAATTTACCTTAGGGCCAGGGCCAGTCCTGCAGTCCTCCCAGTGGGCCAATAATGTCACTCATACTGCCCAGAACCCGCCCCCCAAAACTCCGCCCCTCACCTGCCTAAGGCTCTGGGAGGGAGTTTGGGTGTGGGGAGGAGGTCTAGGGTGCAGGCCCTGGGTTGGGGCTGGGGATTGGGGTGCAGGCTCTGGGAGGGAGTTTGGGGGTGGGAGTGAGTATATGAGGAGGGGGTGGGGGTGCAGGCTCAGGAAGGGGGTCAGGAGTGTGGCGCTTACCTGGGGCTCTAAGGCGGGGCGAGCTGGGGGGCCTCCACATGCTGCTGCCCCCAGGCATCACCCCCACAGCGTCCCATTGGCCACAGGGGTGATCAGGCAGGGGCAGCGCGCGGAGGCACAGCCCCACCCTGCCCTGCCATGGAGAGGGGCCGGCAGCCACTGGAGCGAGCAGGCAGACGCTGCTCAGCTCCGCTGCACTGATATGGCCCCTGGAGGGGAGCGCCTGGGAGCGGCAGGTGGGGCCAAGGGAGTGACCTGTTCCCAAAACTGCTGGAGCCCCACAGGCGAGACCTGGGAACCAGGACTGCCAGCCAGACAAACACCTTTAAGAGGAGGCGTCCCTCTCCCTGTCAAAAACTGATCTTCCTCCTTCAGTTCAGTGACAGCCTGAATTGTTCCTTATCCCAGCAGAGCCAGAGGACTGAAAGCAGCAACATCAAACACCTGTGTAGCAGCAATGGACATAAACACTCCCTGGTATCTGAGGAGATGTTCAGCTTTGCCCTTAGTCAACTACAAGGCTAAAGGGAAAGGAGGTGGCACCAGATATAAAGAGTGAAACACGACACATCATAGTTATGCCCATGGTGGCTGCAAAATCTTTTGATGTACTTCTTCTTATCAGCAGTGTATTGTTTTCTCTGGAGTCCGGGCCTTGACCAAGAAATTTGTAAAATAATCAACTGCCCCTGGTGAAGGCAATGGACTTGACACCCACTGGGGTGTCCCTACACAGGTACAAGTACTAACAACAGTGGCTGCCTTTTAGTCATAGATTTTAATCAGGGCAATAAATTGAAACAAACCCCTGTTAAATCATTTCTCAGCCCGAGTCCTTCACCCACATTCCATAGAGCATTGGGCCACCATGTGGACGTTTCATTTCCTGCCTCAGTTTCACACAGAGACAAAATTTCCTTTGCACAGATCCATGAACAGCAAAACCTCCCTGTGTCTTTGGTCTGAGCCAGGGCATTCGATTCCAGTGAACCCTTCTCTCCTGCAATGGCGATGGTCAGACAGAGGGGACGTGGCACCTGCATCCCTGCCAGGGAGATATTGGCTCAGCTCTTTCTTTCTGCTGCTGTTGTTAGTCCATGAAACATCAAGGGTGGAATGCAATGCTGAATTCATGCACCAGCCCTCAGTGCCCCAGAGAAATCCTGCCCCCTGCTATTGGAACAATGTGCTGGAGATTTGAATGGGAAAGGGACTGTCTGAATTGTCAGAGTGGGGAATGAACAACAATCTACTGCAAGGTCGTTCACACAAACACACTCTCATGCTGCTCCAGACGGAAGGGAAATGGGCAGGAATTCTCACTGTTCACCCAAGGACACACTTACACTGATGCGCAGCCGTGAGTGTGCTGGGGAAGCTGGTCTGAGCAAACAATTTGAAGTGACAATTCAGTGAGAACAAAATCTTCATGCAGTGAAATGGATGCATATCAAGTAGTTGTGGCCGAGTGGTTAAGGCGATGGGCTAGTAATCCATTGGGGTCTCCCTGCGCAGGTTCAAATTCTGCCAACTACGCAAGCACTGTGCTGCTGTTGTTATTATTGCAGTGTTAGGGTACGTCTACACTACGGGATTATTCCAGATTTGCATAAACCGGTTTTGTAAAACAGAATTTATAAAATCGGGTGGAGCGCGGCCATACTAAGCACATTAAATCGGTGGTGTGCGTCCATGGTCCGTGGCTAGCGTCGATTTCTGGAGCGTTGCACTGTGGGTAGCTATTCCCTAGCTATCCCATAGTTCCCGCAGCCTCCCCCGCCCCTTGGAACTTCCGGGTTGAGATCCCAGTGCCTGATGGGGCAAAAATCATTGTCGCGGGTGGTTCTGGGTAAATGTCGTCAGTCACTCCTTCGTCTGGGAAAGCAACGGCAGACAAGCATTTCGCGCCTTTTTCCCCTGGATTGCCCTGGCAGATGCCATAGCATGGCAATCATGGAGCTTGTTTTGCCGTTTGTGACTCTCACCGTATGTGTACTAGATGCCGCTCACAGAGGCGATTCAGCAGCGCTACACAGAAGCATGCTTTTGCTTTTGCATGACAGCAGAGATGGTTACTAGCCATATTGCACCATCCAAACCTTTCCATAAATTGGAACTGAGGATGATCATGGCTACCAGTCCTTTTGTACCATTTGCTGCTAGTGCCCCTGGCCAATCAGCCAGGGGCGCAAAAGCCAAGATTGGTTACTAGCCATATTGCACCTTCCATCCTTTTGTACCATTAGCTGCTGTCATAAGTGCCCCTGGCCGATCAGCCAGGGGCACAAAAGCAAAAATTGGGAATGACTCCCTGAGTCAATCCCTCCTTTTTGGTATCTAAAAATAGAATCAGTGTTGCCTAATATAGGCAAGTGTGCTAGAGAACCACCGTATCATAGAACCAGAGAGCACAGCTGCTCTGTGTCAGAGCCTGCAGAAATTATTATCTGTATGCTATTCACAGGGGGTGCTCCTGTAACAACCCCACCTGTTGATTCCGTTCTTCCCCCAGCCTTTCTTGGCTACCGTAGCATTGTCCCCCCACTTGTGTGATGAATTAATAAAGAATGCAGGAATAAGACACACTGACTTGTTAGTGAGAAATGAGTGGAAGGCAGCCTCCAGCTGCTATGATAGTCCAGACAGGACATTAAGCAGTGTGTAGAAGAGAAGCCCAGCATCCCACTGCTAGTCCAGGGGCAACTGAATCTTTTCTTTACACATGAAGAGTGGGGGCTGATGGAGCTCAGCCCCCTGTTGCTATGATGAGGATGGTTACCAGCCATATTGCACCATTCATCCACCAGAAAAAATTAGGGCCAATAGGCTGATGACAAGGACGGTTACCAATCCTTTTGTACCATCAGCTGAGGCTGATGATGAGGATGGATTTCCATCGTATTGTACCATCAGCCGCCCATGGCGGGGGGGGGGGAGCAAGAATGTTGGTGTTGAGTGCTGCACTATCGCGTCTATCTGCAGCATTCAGTAAAGATAGGGTGACATGTAAAAGAGTCAGAGGATTGTTTTACCTTTCGCTTCTGGGGGTGGGTGGGGGGTGGGTGAGTAGATTGCCAAGCTATGCCCTGACCCGCGGACACTGTGTTTGACCCTAGAAGCATTTGGAGCTCAGCCAAGAATGCAAATAATTTTCGGAGGCTGCAGGAACTGTAGGATAGCTTCAGTCCTCCAGTCCATGCGCATCCATTTGATTCTTTGGCTTTCCGTTACGCTTGTCACGATGCAGTGCGCTGAGTCCCTGCTATGGCGTCTGTCTGGAGATTTTTAAAAAAGGATTCTGAATTTCATCTTCTGTAACAGAGCGCTGATAGAACGGATTTGCCTGCCCTTACAGCGATCACATCCGCATGGTCCATGCGGGAGCTCTTTTTTTATTTTGATTTCGGACTGCATCGCCACCCGTGCTGATCGGAGCTCCACGCTGGGCAAACAGGAAATATTCAAAAGTTCGCGGGGCTTTTCCTGTTTACCTGACCACTGCATCCGAGTTCAGATTGCGGTCCAGAGTGGTCACTGGTGCACTGTGGGATAGCTCCTGGAGGCCAATACCGTCGATCAGCGTCCACACTAACCCTAATCCGATATGTTAATACCGATACTAGCGTTACTCCTCTCGTTAGCGAGGAGTACAGAAACCGGTTTAAAGAGCCATTAAAATCGATATAAGGTGCCTCCTAGTGTGGACGGTTTTGGCGTTAAATCGGTTTTACGCTCCTAAAACCGATTTAAACGCCTAGTGTAGACCAGGCTTTAGTGCCTGAGCATCCACAGTGCGAACTGGAGATAAATCTAATTTCACTCTGTCTACACTTAAAATGCTGCTGTGGCACTGCTATAGCACTTTGGAGTAGACAGTGACTGGAGGGATTTTCCCATCCCTCTAATAGCTGCATGGACAGAACAATTCTTCCTTTTCTTTAGCACTAACTAACCCAGGATTAGGTCACCTTAACTCTATGAGTTTGTGTGGGGGGTCACACCCTGGGAGACATCGCTTTGCCAGTTCAGTGCCCAGCGTACACCAGCCCTTAGATCCCTCTGGGTATTTCAGTGCAGGCACTGACCTGTGAGAGGAAAACATCAGCTCACAAACACAGAGACTGAATTTCCCACATTTAATCTCGCTGCACTTTCCAGAAAGTCACAAAATTCAATTCATTCTTGCTAGGACAGAGAAAAAATAAGTGATACTAAGTTTTTGGCTTGATTAAATAAAATTAAGTGTTTAATTAATATAGTAAAAATCTATACTGATTCCTCTAACTAACACCATAGCGTGAAATAGGAACAGAGACAAATCTTGTCAGTGACGACTAATTTCAGAAATGATCTTCCCATTATTAATTTCCACATTGCCCCTATTGGAGGTCTGGGCATCTCCAGTGTCATTGCTCTGCGTTCACCTTCCCCTAGAATTGTTCTCGGACATTCGCTTTCCTCTGCCGCGTGGGGCACGGGTCACTTGCTGGAGTATTCCCTGCACCTTGAGGTCTTTAAGCCACAATTTGAGGACTTCAATAACTCAGACATAGGTTAGGGGTTTGTTACAGGAGTGGGTGAGTGAGATTCTGTGGCCTGCATTGTGCAGGAGGTCAGACTAGATGATCATAATGGTCTCTTCTGACCTTAAGTCTATGAATCTATGAATCTAGTCCCAAATTTGGAAAACTGTGCAGTTCAGAATGAGAATAGTGACCCCGTCTGCTTCCTGCACCTGCTCTACATTGCTCCACAGCAGCTTCTCCACCTGCAGAGTCACCCCAGCATGGCAGTGCAGCCGCCCAGGGTTCAGCAGGGGCCCCTGGCAAGGACAGTGGGTGCAGCTAACAGCCCGGTGTGCCTGGCCCTGAGGCAGCTGTAAAAAAGCAACCCACCCCCCCAGAAGTACAGAGACTGAATTCCTTAACTTTAACATCATGACCCCCTGTAGAAAGCCACACGTCAGTTGTATTTTCACAGGGAGATGCAAAAATCAAATGACCAATTTTTAAGTTGAGTAAATAAAGTTGAGGAGATAGTTATTAACCTCCCAAAAATACACTAAAGATCCCTCAACATAACACCTGAAGGTGAAATATGAACAGAGACAAACCTTGTCAGCAAAGGCTCATTTTCCAAACAATCCTCAAAACCCTTGTCCTGAGGAATTGGGGGGGGGGGGGGCTGCATAAAGAGAGACTGGCTCTCCCTGGCGGGGCTGCAGCGGCTCTTCACAGGGGTAGTTCCACTGCTAATTGCTACCAGAGTTTTGCAGGCCTCCCTTCCTGGGCTGACCTGGCTCCCCTCTCTCTAGGGGAAGTGGCGACCCCAAACTTCCCAGAAACCAGCATAGCGAGGCCAACCTGCACACAGACTCCTGCTCAGCACCCCGGGGTGCAGCCCTGAACTCCGGCAATCAGCTACAATCAGCTGCCCACCCAACAAGCGTTACACGCAGGAGCCTTCGTGCCGCGCGTGTTCAGGTCCCTCCCAGCGCCAGCTTTAAACTCCGCTGCTCAGTTCTAAGCTTTGGCCACACGGGGGCAGCCCGGAGCTCAGCCAATGCCTCCCGTTGCTGGTTGCGTTTCCCACTCCTCGTGGCAGGTTCACACCCCGCAGGCAGATCTCTGAATCGGAGCCGAACCGTTCCCCAAATCCAGCGCTTTAGCAGCAGCTTTGCTAGGAAAGCGCTGACGTCCCCAAGTAACGTAAGAGCCAGAGCGCTGTGTCCAGGATCTTCTCTTGGGCCCCTCACCGTGGTGTCTGTCAGGCGCAAGGAGAAACCAGGGAAATGTTTTCATGGCATTTAAGGGCAGAAGGGGCCATTAGCTCAGCTAGTCTGACCCCCGAATAACACAGAATTACACCATGACACGTATTGATCCCACAGACCTTAGATAGATCAAAGCGTTTCAGCCCTCGGGAAGGAGGCTAAACTGGGTACCAGAGGCAGCGAACAAGGGGCCCCCAAGGCAATGGTAGGGAGCTGACGAGGTGAAATATGCCCAGATGAGCCCAGCAGGTGACCCACCCCCATGCTACAGAGGTGGGAGTCCCTGTTCCTCCTGCCCTTAAGAATCTCTGGTGGTAAGTGGGTCCCCCCAGTTCCCCAGATAAGAATCCTCCATGTGATTTCCCTGGCTTCACCTCCAAATAAGAACATTGTGTGGAGGGAGTGGGAGGAAGGTTGTCTGGCAGATCTGTAAAGGGGGACTGTGTCTCCCTGTCTGGCCCGGCTCCTGGGAGGAAGTGATCTCAGTGTGTCTGGCTGTCTCCATTCCTCCCACCCATAAGAATCCCTGGTGTGTGGGTGCACCCCAGACCATTAAGGATCTCTGGTGGGTGGGTGTCTCTCTCCCCCCTAGTCAAGATCTCTGGGGCGTGGCTGTATAAAAAGAGACTTTGACTCACCCAGGCTGGGCTGCCATCATGGAACAGACCAGGTCCTTCTGTGGAGAATAGTGACTTGGGTGTGTTAATGGCAGTGTAGACATAATGCTAGGCTATGTCCACACTGCAATGAAACACCCAGCGCTGTCCCGTGCCAGTGCAGGCTCCCAGGCTAGGGCCGTGGGGTGGTAAATTTGCAGCGTAGACATCTTGGCTCAGGCTCAATACCGGGTTCTGGGAGCCCTCAAGGGTGGGAGGGAGTTTAGGAAGCAAACAAGGTAAAATGGCAGTGGAGTGTTACCCTGGACTCAATGGCATTTCTCCATTGGTCTGTCTGCTTTGGGGCAGGGACAATAACACGTCCTGCTGCATTCGTTATTTCAAAGGGCGGTTTAGGATTTTCATTCTCGCACACGGTGCACAAAGCAGGACTCAACCCTCGGTGCAAACTAAATGAGCTGCCCACAGGTTCTGGCAGCCACAACGAGCCATTTGGTGTGAGAGCCCAGACCTGACCCTGTCCCAGAGGAAGCAGGATCATCTGTGACAGGCTGGAACACTGACCTATCAGCTCTTAACTCCCAAACTTTCAGTAATTCTGTTATCTGTGCCTGTGAGTATAATTTAAACAACTATACTAGGCTGGACCAAAGAGCTCGGTGTTTTGTCCTCCCACAGTAGCCAACACCAGGTTGCCCAAGAGTTAGTCAACAAGGGACCACTGGGAATTGAACCCAGCATCTCCTGTTTACAAGGCAGGCGCTTTAGCCAGCTAAGCCATGGTGCCTGCCTGTGGCAACAACACAGTGTCTGCCCACACCTGACTCCCTGTCATCCCCACTGGGGCCTGAAAAGCTTTGCTTGTGTTTGGATTCTGCAAAGCAGAGGAGCAGGTGAGGTTTTCCTTGCAAGCTGTGTGTGTGTTTGTGTGTGTGAATCTTTGGCCAGGTCTGCACTACAAGGTTACTTCAGCATCATTATATTGCTCAGGTGTGTGAAAAACACACAACGCTCCCTCGGTCGGCAGTTTTTGGCTGGTGCACACACTGCAATGCCATGTCTGGCGACAAAATTGCCCTGTTTTGGTGACAAAATAAAACCACCTTGACGAGAGGCCTAGAGCTTTTTGCAGCAAACTTAAAGTGACAAATTGTCAGTGTAAATGCTGCTGGTCATTATATCACCATAACTGGCCTCCACCAGTATCCCACCATGCCTGCCGTGAACTCGCCTGCCCTGCATTCCTGCTACAGAGGCTCGGCCCCTCCCCTTTCATAACTCCAGAAAGTTCTGACAGCTGAGCCACTATCTACACCGGGATTAGGTTGATAGAACTGCATTGCCAGCCTAAGTAATGTAATTACACCAACCTAATTTCATAGTGTAGACCTGTCCAAAGAATCACACCCACACCTTGGGAGCAAAACTTCACCTGCTCCTCTGCTTTACAGAAGCCAAACACAAGCAACACTTGTCAGGGCCCAGTGGGGACTGGCAGAGAGTCAGGTATGGGCAAACACATTGCTTTAAATAACAGCAGGTACCATGGTTTGGCTCGTTACAGCACCAGCTTTGTAAACAAGAGTTCCTGGGTTCAACTCCCAGTGGTACCTTGGTGAGTGGCTTTTGGGGCACCTGGTATGGGCTACTGTCAGAAGACAAGATTCAGAGTTAGATGGACCTATGGTTTAAATTACACTTGCAGGCACTGATAATAGAGTTACTGAAAGTTTGGGTGTTAAGAGCTGATAGGTCAGTGGTCCAGTACCCTCAATGTGGTTTTAGCTGGAAACACACCTGGAGGACAAAGACTGAACTGAACTGATTCAGAAATCAGAAGAAAATAATAACAATAATACTTTCAAACTCTCCCCAAACAGATTAGTATTGGTTTTTCAGTTTGGGGAATTTTGTTTTCTCAGTCAGACCTTGCCAAGGGAAGCAGGGAGAAAATGTTTGAGTTGCCTCCTTCAGAACAGCTTGGCCTAGACACTAGCTCTGGTTCACTGCTCTGGCCTTGCTCGGGTTGAGGGTATTTTAATAATTTGGGCAGGTCCCAGGGTGTTTGGAGGAAATGACGAGGATGTTCCCTTTTGAGATAAAAATTAAGAAATACAGGACTAGAAAATTTTTCTTTTTTTAAGAAATCTGGAATTTAGACATTTTATTTAAAGCAAGAGAGTTCTGAGTTTCTGAGAAGGTTTTTGTTTGCAAGAAGCAACATTGTACCAAAGGGGGACATGGTTGTCTACAAAGGAGGAGTAATGACTAAATGCATCCGATGAGGATGGGATTTGAACCCATGCATGCAGAGCACAATGGATTAGCAGTCCATCACCTTAACCACTCAGCCACCTCATCTGAGCTGTCACAAAACAGCCAGGAGGCGAAATCTAAGGCCAGCAGAGATAGGGACAAAAAGGAGTTTCTAAACACTAAGCGGAAGCAGAGGCTGAATGAGCTCCCCCCTCACATCTAGTGAGGAGCTGGGGGAAAGACTTCAGGAACAGATCGTGTTTGCACAGACACACCTACTTTGCCTAGCTATGCAGCATGATGGGGCCGCTTTCCCAAAATGATCAGAAGAACAAGAGCCACATCCAGCTGCAGTTCAGGAATCTGATGACCAAAGAGCCAATAAATGTTCTGAGGGCTGGTATAAAATGCCTTCTAGTGAGCTATTGAACAAGCTCAACCTGTTTAGCTTATCAAAAGAAGATTGAAAGGTGACTTCACTGAAGTGTTGAAGTGCCATATTGGAGAGAAAAGATTGGATATTAAAGGGCTCTTGAATCTAGCAGAGAAAGGCATAACAAGCCCCAATGGCTGGAAGGTGAAAAGAGACAAATTCATATTACAATTAAGGCACAAATAGTCAACACCGAGGATGATTCACCACAGGAACAATCTCCCAAGGAAAGTGGTGGATTCGCCATGTCCTGATGTGATTTCTAGTCTTAGCTGCCTTTCTGGAATGTGTTTGCTCCAAAAGTAGCTATTGTGTCATACAGGAGGCCTGTGATATGCAGGGGGTCAGATTAGATGCTCTAATGGTCTCTCCTGGCAATAAAGTCGACTACTTTCTGAAAAACTGAGTGTAGCATTGGGAGCAGCGTCTGACGTTTTCCTGTCTAGCTGGCTTGCTGCCTAGAACGAACGCTCCTTGAGTGGGGTGATCCAAGGGAGTAGCTCAAACCTCCAAAGTGCCTGGCCAGGGGCAGGACATTAGCACAGCAAGGGAGGGGTGTGGCAGTGACATCACAAAGGCTTTTTGCAGGACCTCAGACTATTAGTCAAAGGTAGTGGGGAGGTGGTGACCTCACAGAGAGATGCTGACATCAGCCAGGCAGGACAGGAGTGAGCGGCCAGGGAAACCTCAGAGACCCCTGTGGCTTTGCTTCAGCAAGTCTCCTTCTCGAGGTCTCTCTTTCAGGACTGAGAGAGTGTTCAGGTTCACGTACGTGAGCTCCAGGAGGAACCTCTTTCGAGTTTTCTCCTTCCCTTTTCCTGATTTTACTAGAAAACAGCCATCCCTGTTTAGAAGGTAAGAGCCTCCTCGAAATTTGAAACCTGTTCAGTCTGATCCATCTGGTGACAGTTGAATTCTAGGCATGGAAAACACGAGCTTAAGGAGGCAGAATTTTATTCTGCACCTGGGATTTTTTCCCTTAAAATCACTGGGGTCATTAGGGTTTGTCCTTTTTGTTTCGCCTTTTCCTCCATCCATCCCTTCCTCCTTTCTCTTTGTCTCTTGCTTCTTTTGTTCTTTCACCTGTTCCCCTCTGAACACCAGGAGCTCTGTGTGTGTGTGTGTGTGTGTGTGTGTGTGTGTGTGTGTGTGTGTGTGTGTGTGTGTTGCGGGGGAGTGCTCGGCAGCTCCCATTGTGGGAGGTCCACCCAAAAATGTGGGGCTGAAATAGTGCTCGGGCAGTGATCCCCACTGGTGACCTGGGCCATCCTTTGGTCTCTCTGGTGAGAACCCTCAGCCTCCCGTCCTCAGTCTCTACCCTGATTGGCTGAGCAGGGGGTTATTGACAGGGAGGAGACTCAGGTCCTTGTTGTTCTCTTTTAAGACCAAGGAAATAAGTCATAACCTGTTATATGTTGACAAATTTTGCTGCATTAATTGTCCCTGAGCAGTTCATGATTCTCTCTAACATTGCAGTTCTCCTCAAATACTTGCTGAATAATTACTGTGCACTGTTGTTGGTCTGGAGCTCATCTGAGAGCACTTTATTCAGGTCATTCAGTGTTTGAAATTTACGATCTGATGGTTAGTATGAAAATCAGGGCTCTTGGGTCCTATTCCCAACTCTGCCACTGGCTGGCTGTGTGACCTAAGACAAGTCAATTCTCCTTTCTCAGCCTTGGCTTCTCCCTCTTTCAAGTAGGGATAATAATGATCCGCTCCTATGTAGCTCA
The DNA here is from genome assembly GCF_020497125.1 of Mauremys mutica. Taxonomy (NCBI): domain Eukaryota; kingdom Metazoa; phylum Chordata; order Testudines; family Geoemydidae; genus Mauremys; species Mauremys mutica. Next base: position 455,576 of record NW_025423353.1, on the reverse strand, counting down.
AGGTGGGTGGAGGATGGGGATGCATTGGAGAGCGTCACTAGGAGTATCAGAGGGGTAGCTGTGTTAGTCTGGATTTGTAAAAGCAGCAAAGACTCCTGTGGCACCTGGCTAAGTAAACAGAACAAACCCCAAATCCCCCCTGTGCTTTGGGAGCCAGGTTTGCGGTGAGAATTCTCTAGTTCAGATGACTTCACACCTGGCCATTGGGATTATTTACCAGTTTCTCTGGCATTGGGGCAGTTTTGTGCTCACAGCTGTGATGGCCGAGTGGTTAAGGCGTTGGAGTTGAAATCCAATAGGGTTCCCCTGTTCAGGTTCGAATCCTGCTCAGAGCAAGGCCTGTGCTGTAGCCAGTCTCTTACCCGGGGAATACCTATGTACAACCCCCTGAGACACTCTCAATTGTCTCCCCACCCCAAGTAAATCCTGTTCTGCTCCTTTCATAGAGATCCCTGGGACACCACCTCACACTGTGTCCCTGAGGGGTCAGGCAAACTCTCAGCACCTGAAGCCTCTGCCACTCACCTGGTGCCCCATAGATCAGCCATAGCCCTGGTTCTGCTCCTCTCTCTAGAGTGCGAAAGGAGCCAAGTCAGCGACGCTATGGGGCTGCAGAACCAAGAGAGAAAAATATAGGTGCTCAGTGCCCACTGGCAGCCAACTCCCCCTCCCCTACAGGCCTTGCTGACAAGCTCCTCCTCTTCCCCTTCAGCACCTCCCACCTGCCAGTGATCAGCTGTTCAGTGGGGTGCAGGAGGCGCTGGGCGGGGAGAGGGAGGAGCAGAGACAGGAAGAGGTGGGGGAGGGACAGGGGTTGGGGGAAGGGGTGGAGTGGGGGCAGGGCCTGGGGAGGAAAGGGGGGATTTGTCCCAGACCCTGGATCCCTGTATTACAGTGACAATAGAAGTGACCAGCCTTGCGGGGGAGGCTGAGGGAGTTCCGCACTCACCAGGTCTCTTCTCTCCCCCACGGTGAGCCAGACACTGCTCTCTCCTGGCTCTCACTCTAGCAGCTGGACGCCAAGGAGCCATTTCCCCACAGGAAGTGCATTGAGTGCCCCTGTGGTGCTGGGGGGCTGGCGCTGCTGCTGCCTGTTGGGCTGGCAGGGGGGCTGATGTCTGCACAGACTCTCAGCTGCCAGGCCGGAGGGGGCACTTGGGACCTTACCAGACTGGCTCAGTGAAGACGGGGGGTTGACTGAGCAATACAGACGCTCTCCAGAGCACGGAGCAGCATCCACCCATGCAGCCAGGCAATGAGCATTTCCCACAGCCTGGAGCTGAGGGGGAGGCGGCAGCTGCTGTTCCAGCTCCTGGGTGACAGGCCCTGTCAGCCAACAGACACTTCTTACTCCCCACAGCTAAGGGCGTCGGGTTCCTCCGGTGGGGGTGTGGAGCAGCTGTTCGTTTTCCTGTCCTTTTTCTGTGCAACTGCTGACAAAAACATCCCAGACAGAGAAGCAACAGGCCAAAATACTACCATGTATCTGCCAAAGTATTTCAGTTGGGAGAGTGTTAGACTGAAGATCTAGAAGTCCTTGGTTCAATCCCAGGCTTTGGCAGACCCTTTAATCTCTCTTTGTGCAGGGGTGGCTTGTTGTCTGGGAGCACAGCAGTGTCTGCACCCAAGGTGAGTTCCTGAGCTTGGGCTCTGCAGTAGGAAAACATAGAATGGGCTTCTGCCCCTAGTTGGCCCACCTGACCTTTAACAAGGAGAGATGGGAGCTGTCTTTCCCAATGTGGCAGGAAGAGAGTGAGGAAGGGCAGCCCTCAGGAATGGTGCCAGAGAGCTGCTGGGCAGTGACAGGCAGGGATTGGGGATGGAAGCTCCTCTGCCCAGCTGAGCAAGGGCAGTACCAGGGAAGGGGCATCTGTAAAAGTGACCCAGCAACACCTCTCCTCCTCTGGGCACCTGGAGCAGAGGCGGCTGGTGCTGATGGCTCCAAGGGAAGGCTTAAAAGCCACAGAGCAACTGAGGTCAGGGCTAGAGGAGGGCAGGACCATGCCTATGTGTGGCCTTCAGACAGGCACAAAAACTCCCAGCCAGGCTGCTCCCTGCCATGCCAAACCCCCACTGAAGGTCGCCAGCATGCGGGGCGGCTGCTGATGCTCTGTGGCCAATATCACAAGATGGTAGGAAAGCAGGGCCACCCCCCTGGTGGGGCCTCTTACCATTCCCACTCCAGGTGCTCACTTTGGCAGTGGGGCAGGAGATTTTACCCCAAGAGGCTTTTCCCCAGCTGGCGAGAAGCAGAGAAACACCCAGGCTCCCAAGGCGCTATGTAGCAACCCCCTCAAGCACAGGGACAGGCGCACACTTGGAAGAGGGAAACTGCTCCACACGCTAGCCTGGGCAGCCACCCATTTTCTTTGGCAAGTCAGGAATGGCAAAGGCGAGACTGGAAGCACCTGGGGCTCATGTCCCAGCCTTTGTGACGTCCACCCCCCAACTCCTTCCCGGGGCTCTAGCTGAAGCCAGAGCATTGGCCGGAGCGGCCAAGAAGAGGTTCCAGCCCTGCAAGGAGCAGGACGTTCAGCCCAAAGGTAAAACTGCACAAGCACAACCACGAAGGGACTCGAACCCTCAGTCTTTGGATCCACACTCAGACGCCTTATCCATTAGGCCACATGGTAACATGAGAAAAATGCCTCAAAAGCACTTCTTTGGAAAAGGCGACATTGTGTTTCTCAGGTCATCTGCTGAGGGGGGCCGAGACTCTCTGGGCACAAGAAGTCGAGTGCCCAGTGACACGTGAGACTTAATTCTATGGGTCTAGGTGAAGGGTTTTTACAGGGAGGCTCAGGCCTGGGGGATTGGGGTGCAGCGGACGGACCGGCTGTCTAGGTGTGGAGATGTAGTCGCACTGAGGCACAGGAGGGAGGAGGAGGAGGAATCCTGCTGACAGGCAGTGGCTGTGCAGAAAAAGAGGAGGGGTTCCTGGGACTTTTTTTGCCTCTCTTTTGCCTGCCTGCTCACTCTTGTGCTGAACGGTGAAGATGCTCTTAACAAGCCCAGGTAGCTCATCTGGTAGCACATCAGGCTCTTAATCTGAGGATCCAGGGTTCAAGGCCCTGTCTGGGCACTCAGCTTTTAAGTTGCCTTGTGTGCCAAGAGCCAAATGATTCCTGGTGCTGTTCACAGCCACACAAGGATTCCCAGAAGCTGTGGCCATTTCCTGGAAAGATTCCTTTCCTCAGGAATCAGGAGAGAGGCCACATCCACAGGAGCAGGCCTGGAACATGCAGTCTCTGGCTGGCAGGAAGCGCTGTGGGGCCAGGTGCTGAGAAAGCCCAGAGGGGGAGCATCAGAGATGAGGGGAAGAGAGACAGAGAAGCAATGAGGACAGAGCACAAGTGTACAGGGGGTTCAGGCCTGGCTATTGTGGGGAACTTCCCTGGTTTATACACGACCCTGGTGCAATTGGCTGGAGAAAGGATCTGAGCTCTTACCCAGAGGCTGCCTGACCCCAAGGACGCTCTTTTACTCTCCTCTGTGGCAGAGACCTCGTAACGCCAACAAGGCTGGGCCCAGGAATCCTGGGGGGTTTGATGACCCCCAATCTTGTCATGATCACTTGAACAGGGCTGCAGTGTCTCCACTCTGGGCACTTCCCTGACTCGCTCCTCATTGCATGTGCTTCAAGCAAACACCATTTATTACCCAGCAATCAATGTAAAACATAAGGAAAGATGGGAAAGGAAAACACGTCACCCTGTTCTGTGGCGCAGGGAGATCACAACCAGCGTCTCTGGAGTGTCAGGGCAGGTCACAGTCTCTCCCTCACATGTCCCAGGCCTCCTCCCCAGGCCCTGGCTGTGCTGCAGGGACACCACGGGCTGGACACTTGCTCTGGCAGTGGCCACGTGCTCTAGGTGACAGGCCCCTTGTTCCCAGTGTCAGCCCCCATGTAGGGAATATGATCCCCCCACCCCCGAAAGTCTGGCCTGCAAGATCTCTTGATGGGTGGCATCTCTTCTGCCCAGGGTCCCCCTCGCTCTCCCACGCTGCTCACTGCACCCACCTCCAGCCCCAGTGCTGCTGCGGCTCTGCCTCCAGCTCCCTGGGCTGCTCCTCTGGCTCCGCTTGCTGCAGCTCTTCTCCCAGCACAGATCTGCTCTGGTTCTCCCTGGCTGGTGCAGCTCTGCTCCCCGGCTCTTCTCGGGCTCCTGCTCTCTCCTTAGCTCTGCCCCACTCTGGCCCAGGCAGTTCCAGCTCCCACGGAGGATGGGACCCCCTGGCCTGGTGACTCCCTCATTACACTGCCTGGCCTGTCAGTGCGGCTAACTTGGAGCTTTGGCCTCTCCCCATTGCCCCTGGGGACTGTCAGTCTCAGGGTCCTGATTTCCCATTGGCCCTTCCCCCTTCTATTGGGACTGGGAACTAGCCAACCAATCCCCCACTAAGTTTTAGTAAGGGGCCAACTGTCCCTTACATGAGCCAGCCCTGTGAGGGTCACTGATGTGCAGAGAAAGCAGCACAAGCTGGTCCCATGGTGTAATGGGCAGCACTCAGGACTCTAAATTCTCCAGTCTGAGCTCAAATCTCAGTGGGACCTTGTGTGGGTTTGTGGTGAAGCCCTGGAGCTCACAGTGCTCAACTTCCCTGTCTCCAGCTGTGCAAGAGCAAATCTTTCCCCTCCTGCTGGGTGACTTGCCCACTGGAGCCAGGTCTTGGGTTGTGAAAGGCCAAAATTGGTTGGGGCTCTAGAACTTGTTACCCTGATGCCTGTGGTTTGACCAGGTGGTTGGGATTCTTGCTGCTTCACATGAGGCCCACAAGTTTGGCCATTTTGCTTGCAGCCACATGTTACCTCTTGTCCACCTGGCACTTGAAGGAAGGAGGGCCAGGGCCAGGCTTCATAGTCAGGGCTAGGCAGGAGGGAGGCAGAGTCCCAGGCTGGAGCCCAGCACCTCTCCTCCTCTGGGCACCTAGAGCAGAGGCGGCTGGTGCTGACAGCTCCAAGGGAAGGCTTAAAAGCCACAGAGCAACCGAGGGCAGGGCAAGAGGAGGAGAGGACCATGCCTATGCATGGACAGCAGACGGCCACAAAGACACTCGGTCAGCCTGCTCCCTGCCATGCCAACCCCCCACTGAAGACGGGCTTAATCCACTTGCTGATCAGGAGGAAAACTTGTCAAAATCTGTGTGCGAGGAGAACCCGCTTGGCTCGGAAGGGATGAGGAAAAAGAGCAAGTGAAAAAAATAACTTGTGAGAGAGAGAGCGAAAAGAACGTGAAAGGCAGAGAAAGAAATAAAGGGAGAGAAAAAACATTAGAAAAAGAAGGAAAGAAAGGAAGAGCGTGAAAGGTAGAGGGGAAAAAAGAAAGCAAGAACATACAAGCTAGAGAAGGAAAGGAATGAAAAAGAACGAATTAACCACAAGCGCTAGTTGAAGCTGGAATGGGAGAGTCAGAGAAAGGACAGACTGACCCGTTAAGTAAGGTTGCACCCCAGATTCTCCATGTTGGGGGCACAGGCCTCCCATTTCCGTCCTGGCCCTGCTTGGGTTGACCATCCATAGGTGCCTACTGGCCCTCCATGCTCCGTGGAGGGGGAAAGCCCCCCCATACTTCCCCTCGGGACACGGGCTCTCCCCAGTCATGACTCCCTTCCCACACGCTCCTGGGAATGTGGGGAAGGTGGGGGGAAGGCGTGTGCTGAGCAGCACCGTGGGTGTCTCTCTCTGGGGTGAAGGAAGAGGATATTTTTTCTACCAGAAGGAAAGAGCAGGGGGCGGGTGCATTTGTGGAGCCAGGGGGCACACCAGAGAGAGGAAGTGAATGCAGCCCAGCGTGAGCCCAGTGCCAGTTGGAGCTAAGACGCCCGTACCTGGAGGACCATCTCCAGAACCTACCTTGATGGTGCCGTCCATCGCCGCTCCCACACGGAGCTCCCCGCCTAGACCTCCCTGGACGAGGTGAGGTGGTGCATTGGCAAAGGGGGCTGTTTGAGAGAGAGAGAGAGAGAGAGAGAGAGAGTGTGTGAGTGTGAGGGTACGTCTACACTACGGGACTATTCCGAGTTTGCATAAACTGGTTTTGTAAAACAGATTTTATAAAATCGAGTGCGCGCGGCCACACTAAACACATTAAATCGGTGGTGTGCGTCCATGGTCCGAGGCTAGCGTCGATTTCTGGAGCGTTGCACTGTGGGTAGCTATCCCGTAGCTATCCCATAGTTCCCGCAGCCTCCCCCGCCCCTTGGCATTTCCGGGTTGAGATCCCAGTGCCTGATGGGGCAAAAATCATTGTCGCAGGTGGTTCTGGGTACAGCCTCACCCCTCCCTCCCTGAGCAGCAGACAACCGTTTCGCGCCTTTTTTTTGCTTGGTGAACTGTGCAGACGCCATAGCACAGCAAGCATGGACCCTGCTCAGCTCCATACCGCAATCGTGAATGTTTTAAACACCTCGCGCACTCTCGTGCAGTCTATGGTGAACCAGGACCTTCAATCCGAGGCGAGGAGGAGGCGGATACGGCAGCGCGGCGATGACAGTGATGAGGACGTAGACACAGAATTCTCTCAAACCGCGGGCCCCTGCGCTTTCGAGATCCTGATGGTAATGGGGCAGATTCTATCCATTGAACGCCGATTTTGGGCCCGGGAAACAAGCACTGACTGGTGGGACCGCATTGTGTTGCAGGTGTGGGACGATTCCCAGTGGCTGCGAAACTTTCGCATGCGTAAGGGCACTTTCATGGAACTTTGTGACTTGCTTGCCCCTGCCCTGAAACGCCATAATACCAAGATGAGAGCAGCCCTCACAGTAGAGAAGCGAGTGGCGATAGCCCTGTGGAAGCTTGCAACGCCAGACAGCTACCGGTCAGTCGGGAATCAATTTGGAGTTGGAAAATCTACTGTGGGGGCTGCTGTGATGCAAGTAGCCAAAGCAATCACTAAGCTGCTGCTACGAAAGGTTGTGACTCTGGGAAACGTGCAGGCCATAGTGGATGGCTTTGCTGCAATGGGATTCCCTAACTGTGGTGGGGCGATAGATGGAACCCATATCCCTATCTTGGCACCGCAGCGCCAGGGCACCCAGTACGTAAACCGCAAGGGGTACTTTTCAATGGTGCTGCAAGCACTGGTAGATCACAAGGGACGTTTCACAAACATCCACGTGGGATGGCCAGGGAGGGTTCATGACGCTCGCGTCTTCAGAAGCACTACTCTGTTTAAATGGCTGCAGCAAGGGAATTACTTCCCAGACCAGAAAATAACAGTTGGGGATGTTGAAATGCCTGTCGTTATCCTGGGGGACCCAGCCTACCCCTTGATGCCATGGCTCATGAAGCCATACACAGGCAGCCTGGACAGTGGTCAGGATCTGTTCAATTACAGGCTGAGCAAGTGCAGAATGGTGGTGGAATGTGCATTTGGCCGTTTAAAGGCGCGCTGGCGGACATTACTGACTCGCTCAGACCTCAGCCAAACCAATGTCCCCTATGTTATTACTGCTTGCTGTATTCTCCACAATCTCTGTGAGAGTAAGGGGGAGACCTTTATGGCGGGGTGGGAGGCTGAGGCAAATCACCTGGCCGCTGATTACGCGCAGCCAGACACCAGGGAGATTAGAAGAGCACACCAGGAAGCGGTGCGCATCAGAGAAGCTTTGAAAACGAGCTTCATCAATGGCCAGGGTACAGTGTGACTGCTGTGTTTGTTGATGAACAGCCAACCCCCTTGATTGACTCAGTCCCTGTAAGCAACTCCCCCACCCCCTTCGAGTACAGCTTACTTATGCAAATAAAGTCACTCTCATTTAAAAAGCATGAATTCTTTATTGATTCATTATAAAAAGAGATAGAGAAGTAAGGGTGTGGTTTGGGAGGAGGATAGGAGGGATGGAGAAGGCCATTAAAAAAAATTCACAGTAACGACAGCCTTCTGGTTGGGCTGTCCACGGGGGTGGAGTGGGCGGGTGCACGGAGCCTCCCCCCATGCGTTCTTACACGTCTGGGTGAGGAGGATGTGGAACATGGTGAGGGATGAGGGTGGTTATACAGGGGCTGCAGCGGCACTCTGTGATCCTGCTGCCGTTCCTGAAGCTCCACAAGACGCCGGAGCATGTCAGTTTGATCACGCAGCAGCCCCAGAGTTGCATCCCGCCACCGCTGATCTTCCTGCCGCCACCGCTGATTGGTCTTCCTGCCGCCACCTCTCATCTTGGTTGTCCCTCCTGTCCTCACGTTCATCCCTCCTGTCCTCATGTTCACTGGCCTCTTTCCTGTAATTTGAAACCACGTCCTTCCACTCATTCAGATGAGCTCTTTCATTGCGTGTAACTTCCATAATATCCGAGAACATCTCATCTCGCGTCTTCTTTTTCCTCCGCCTTATCTGTGCTAGCCTTTGGGATGGAGGAGGGATGGTTGAAAAATTTGCAGCTGCATGAGGGAGATAAATATTTAGAAAGATACATTTTACAGAACAATGGTTATACTCTTTCACAGTGAAAAGCAGTATTCACCTAGCACATGTGATTTCCCTACAAGGTCGCATTTTTCATCTTAATAGTGAGTGCCTGCAGCTCTGGAGTTACAGATCTCTCAGACACAGGTCCAGGCATCAGAATTCAGCTTGCATGCGGCCATGGTAAGCCACTGTCTTTCGGCTTCTGCAGTGGTTTACCCCTCCCCCCAACGCATGGCTAATACCACGCTAGCTCCCTGCTAATCAACACCCTTCCCACCCCCCACCCCCTGCGTGTCTGGTACCTTGGGGAAGATCGCCGGTGACCAAACACAGAAAAGATCATCGGCATTTCACTCCTCCCCTCCCCCCGCTTCGCTACGTGCAGGAAAGTTTTTTTTTAAGCTGATGCATTCCACGAACCCAGTAGAAAAATGGCCACCCCCCTTACTTAAATTCCTGATTTTTAAACAGGTTATCCTGAACGATATCACTTTGCTGTGGATAACAGAACAAGATAAAGAACGGATGCTTCTTGAATGCCAGCAGTCACCGGGACCATACGCTGCTATGCTTTGCCACGCAATGATACCTGATTACTTGCTACATGCATGGCGTGGTAAAGTGTCCTACCACGGTGGGTGGAACAAGGCTGCCTTGCCCAGAAACCTTCTGCAAAGGCTTCTGGAGTACCTACAGGAGCGCTTCATCGAGATGTCCCTGGAGGATTTCCTCTCAATCCCCGGACATGTTAACAAACTTTTCTAAGTAACTATACTGTCTGCGAATGCATCCCAAGTCCTCAGGGCAAATCAATCATTAAAAAAGGCTTGGTTAAAAAAACAATGTTTGCTATTTGCAAAGGTACACTCACCAGAGCTCCCTTCCATGGCGTCATTGTCTGGGATAGTGGCTTGTGAGGGCTGGGAGGACGGTAATTCCGCTTGTGAGGGCTGGGAGGATGGTAATTCCGTCAGGGTGATAAAAAGCTCCTGGCTGCTGGGGCTCACGGAGTGCTGTGTGCTCTCTGCTAGGTCTTCCTCCTCTTCTTCATCTTCATCTTCCCCGTCTGCATAATCCTCAGCCATGGAAGAGATTACAACCCCCACCTCGGAATCCACGATCAGGGGTGGGGTACTTGTGGCGCAGTCCCCTAAAATTGCATGCAGCTCAGCATAGAAGCGGCATGTTTTTCGACCTGCCCCGGACCTTCCGTTTGCTTCTTTGGTTTTCTGGTAGCCTTGTCTGAGCTCCTTAACTTTCACTCTGCACTGCACTGAGTCCCGGCTGTGGCCTTTATCCGTCATAGCCTTAGAAATTCTTTCAAATACTTTTTCATTTCGTCTTTTGGAACGCAGTTCTGTTAGCACTGAATCCTCTCCCCAGATAGCGATCAGATCCAGTACCTCCCGTGCAGTCCATGCTGGGGCTCTTTTACGATTCTCAGGAGACTGCATTGTTAACTGTGCTGATGAGCTGTGCGTGGTCACCTGTGCTGATGAGATGAGATCTCCACGCTGGGGAAGCAGGAAATGAATTTCAAAAGTTCGCGGGGCTTTTCCTGTCTACCTGGCCAGTGCATCCGAGTTCAGAATGCTGTCCAGAGCGGTCACTGGTGCACTGTGGGATAGCTCCCGGAGGCCAATGCCGTCGATCAGCGTCCACACTAACCCTAATCCGATATTTTAATACCGATACTAGCGTTACTCCTCTCGTTAGGGAGGAGTACAGAAACCGGTTTAAAGAGCCATTAAAATCGATATATGGTGCCTCCTAGTGTGGACGGTTGTGGCGTTAAATCGGTTTTGCGCTCCTAAAACCGGTTTAAACGCCTAGTGTAGACCAGGCTTGAGTGTGTCTAATTTTGGGAAGTGAAGTCACAAACTGCTGGGGTTGGTTTCCTGTTGGTGTGAGCTTTTTTGGGGTTTTTTGGTCATCTTCTTGTTTTAGGGCTAGGGCTGGGTGGCTTTTTGTGCTGCCATTGATGAGGGCAGTGGCACAAGGGGCTCAGGGTGGAGAATCGGGGTGAGGGAAGGGTGCACGGGAGGTCACAGGGAAAAGAATCACATTTAGCCCTTGCACGGCAATGGTGGTGCACTCACGCACTGCCACGCCTTCTAGTAGCACGACTATTTATCTGTATAACAGCAGCACCTACAGAGACCGGCACACAATCAAGGCCCCCATTGTGCCGGGGGCTGCACAGACACAGAGACAGTCCCTGCCCCAGCTGAGATCAGGCCCCGTTGGCCCAGGCGCTGCCCAGACACAGCGAGAGACAGGCCATGCCCCAGAGAGTTTACAGGCTCCACATCCAAAAAGTGGGAGGAGAAACAGAGGCCCAGTGTCACACAGCAGCACTGAGAGTAGAACCCAGGAGTCCTGGCTCCTCCTGCTCTAACCACTAGACCCCACTCTGCTCCCAGAGTTCGGGACAGAACCCAGGAGTCCTGGCTCCCTAAAAGGGAGGGAGTGGGGTCTAGTGGTTAGAGGAAAGGAAGATGGGTGTCAGGACTCCTAGGTTCCAGTCCCAGCACTGGGGTTAGAGTGGAGTCTCGTACGTTAGCACAGGTGGGGCTGGGAGCCAGGACTCCTGGGTTCTTCCCATCCCCCCCTCTGCCCGAACCATCTTGCACAGCAGGAGGGGGCTGGGCAGGAAGTGGTGATAGGGTGAAAACTACCAAGAAATGCAAATCCTCAAAGGAGCCTGTGTCAGGAACCACGGCCCCCTTACCACCTCTAACCCCCGCCCCTTGGCTGGCACTGGATCGTGCCCCCTGTGCCCCCAATCCACCCCCTGTGAGCCCTGGGGGGCAGGGAATAGCCATGCTGCTGGGCCCCCCATCCAACTGAAGTATTCAGTGTCGCAGTGACCCAAGGTGTGTGCACAGAATGGGGATGGTGGGTGGGTGTATAGACTGATTTTTGCATGTGTTTGTGTGGTTTTTTGCAAGGGTTTTGTTTGTGGGTGGGTGATTACAGCTGTGGGGGTTGTGTTTGAGGATGTTGGCTGGATTTGTGTGGGTGTATGTGTATATTTGTAATTGTGTGGGTGGGTGGGTGGATGCATATATGTGTTTGTGTATGTTTGCAGTTGTGTGTTTCTGTGGGTATGCATGCTCTGCTGCCCTCTGCCGGTGCAACAACCGTTTCTCTGTATGTCACAGCCCCCATACTGTTGACCCCAGTGGTGATTTCCCCATCTTACAAGGGCTGGCTGGCCTGACACTTCTCCCCTCTGTGGAGTGCGGCAGGGGCTGCAGCTCACCCCCTGTGGGGCAGGAGGGCCCAGGTGTGGGGCACTGGGCTCCGATGCACCTGGAGAGCAGCTCAGATGAGGTGGGGCAGGGCGTGTGGTGTCCGTTCTGTGTTGCCTGGTGCTGGGCCATTGCACAATCCCCAGCCACGCCGCACAGCGCACCCCGAGAGGGAGTGGGGGGCCAAGCAGACGATCCAGCACGAGGGGGGAGAGGATATGTGGTTGGGGGGAGGAAAGGCCTTGGGCCACACTGGGGGAGTGCAGAGCAGGGGTGACACCCCAGAAACCTGCCGCAAAGGGATGGACAGGTGGGCTGGGTGGATAGAAGAAGCAGCAGGACTAAAATCTAAAAGGGGAGTGTGGGGTCTAGTGGTCAGAGGGGGGGAGGGGGGTTGGTGGTCAGAATTCCTGGGTTCTATCTCCAGCCACGTGAGGGGAGTGGGGTCCAGTGGTTAGGGTGTGTGTCAGGGGGAGAGCCAGGACTCCTGGGTTCTCTCCCTGGCTCTGACTCTCTCTTGTGCAATCCCTCGGCAGTTACCCAACTCACCAGCATGTGGGAGCGAGGGGCTGGGGCCGGGTTGCGACATGGCCCAGTGTCCCGTACTGCCCCTTTGTTACCCAACCCCGGGGCAGGGTGGGGGATGGCCTGGGAGACCCGCTAAGAAAGGCGCTTCTGGTGGGTCTGTGTGTGGGTCACGCTGCCCCCTGCTGGATAGACCCCCCTCTAGGTCAGACCCTGGGAGCCCAGCCACCTCTGTCGCCACAGCCATGTCTATTGGTCTCCTGGAAAGGTCCATTCTCATTGGTAGCTGTCCAGTGGCAGTGAGTTCCACAGGCCTCGGCACACGCTGTGTGGGGCAGGAGGTCCTTGTGTTGGGAGCAGTGGGAGTGAACTGTGTGCGGTTGTGTCTCTGAGCACAATTGTGAATATTCTGGTTTGTGTGTGATTGTGAGTGTGGCTGGGGGTGTGATTGTTTCTCTCTTTGGGGGTTGGACTAGCATGTCCCACTGGGTGTGTTGTGTGTGAGTGTTCTTGGGATTGTGTGAGTCCCTTTGTGCGTCAATGCCAACACACACACAAACACACACAGACAGAGCTGGGCTCAGCCCCACGAGCAGAGGACAGCAGGGACACACACAATTTCCCATCACGACCCGGCACAGTGCTGGTGCCCCCACACGGGGGTGGGCAGTGACTGGGCGGGGGCAGATGTGCTGGATTCAGAAGGAAGCACTTTGGGAAAATTCAGTCACGGCCCTTAGCAGAGCTGGGACACATACCCAGTGACCCCTGCACCACCCTGGGAGGGGAGTGGGGTCGAGTGGTCAGAGCAGGGAGGGGGCTGGGCACCAGGACCCCTGGGTTCTATCCCTGGCTCTGGGAGTGGAGAGGGTCTAGAGCAGGGGGACTGGGAGCCAGGACTCCTGGGTTCCATAGGGGGGACTGTTTTTTCTTGTGCTTCCCTCCCTAGAGATCCCAGCCCAGCCCCCTAGTGGAGAGTGAGTGGGAGCGGGGGAAGTTGCTCTCCCACTTCAGAAACATGATTCAAACCCCGCCCCAATTGGCTGTGACATCATGGAACCCCCCCCTCCCCACAGCAAACAGTAGAAGCCCTGCCCACCAGAGAAGGGGGGCTCTAATTGCACCCACAACAAGCCCACTCATGGTTGCAAAGAAACGCCACACAACCCCCTGCTAGGACAGGATCTGCTGCTCCCACCACTTTCCATGAGCTGCTCCCCACCAGGCACCACACCCCATTCACACGCCTTTGGTCACTATGTAGCTCAGTGGCAATCACTGCCCCGAAGTGACTCCGGTGCAGGCACCCACAGCACGAACTCCCCACACCGGATTCTGTCCACATGCAGAGAATTCTCTCTGCCGGGCTCATCTCGGTGCTCTCCGTCCTGCCGCCAGACACTGCTCATCTGCATAACCCCGCCCATGGACACGCGACACCTTCCGTCGTTTTGGTCTCCAGCGAATGAGTTGCCTGCGGGGAGTGAGCACGTCACTGCATGTCACAGCCCCAGCGCATGTCACAGCCGCCGGGCGGGGATTGTCTGTGAGCCCCGTGCTGGGGGCGGGGCTTCAGGGAGAGACCCAGCCCCATAGACAGCCTGGGGCAGGGAGATATTGGGGGAAGGGATGAGGGGCATGGGTGGCAAGTTTGTAGAAATTTTGTTGGTGCCCAAAACCCGCCCCCCCAACTCTGCCCCCCCAGACTCCGCCTCCACCTGCCTAAGGCTCTGGGAGGGAGTTTTGGTGGGGAGGTCTGGGGTGCAGGTCCTGGGCTGGGGATTAGGGTGCAGGAGGGGTGCAGGGTGCAGGCTTTGGGATGGAGTTTGGGGTTCATGATGCAGGGGGACTAAGAGCTAGGGCAGAGGATTAGGGTGCGGGGGAATGAGAGCTCTAGCTGGGGCTGAGAGGTTTGGGGCATTGAAGAGGCTCAGGGCTAGGGCGGAAGGGCAGGGTAAGGGCAGCCTGCCCTGCCATTAGGGGATGGGGGGAGCTAGGACCCTGGGGCTGCAGACAGCAGTTCTACCGGGAGCTGCTCCGTGTAGGAATGTGCTACACCGGCAGCACAAACAGGCACAGGAGAGGATGTGCCGCTTTCTTTCAGGCAGGGATGTGGCTGGGGGGAGAGATGCATAGGGGAGTGGGGGCCGGGGCCCGATCCAGGCAGGGCCAGGGGAGAGACCCAGCTCCAAATATTGCTGGAGCAGGGCCCCCGGCCCTGAATATTCCTGGTGCCTGAGCACCACAAACGTATATAACCTGCTGCCTATGCTGGTTGTTTTCCTTTTCCTGTGGGACTTTGGGCAAGTTGCTCCCCCCTCTAGGGCTCTGTCCCCAGCAGTCAAATGGGGATTTAATACTTTCCCGCTATTGGAAAGTGCTGGGAGAATCCCCCAGCCAAAGCTGCTCTGACAGTCCTAAGCAGCATCTGACCATTCGAGGTCGGAGCGCACGGCCCAGGACGAGGAGTGTTTGGCTCTGGGGTTTCACTTCAGCCCAGTCTAGAGAGAGGGGCCCAGACATGGAATTTGGCTCAAGAAGACCAAGTCTCCAATTTGTTAAGGGTGTTTTGAATTCCAATCCTGTGCTCCAAAGTGCTTGGTGTCAGTTGCCAATTTTAGAAGCCTGCTCTCCACTCCATTTTCCAAATCATTCATGAAACTATTGACTAGTACCGGACCCCGGACTGATCCCTGCCAGACCCACTAGGTGCACCCTCTCCGTTGGACAGCCAGACATGGAGAAGGGCTCTTGGAGTCTGGGCTTTCAACCAGCTCTGCCCCCACATGACACTGATTGCGTCTAGACCGCATTTCCCTTGTTTGCTTGTGAGAATGTCCTACGGGACTGTGTCAAAAGCCTTAGTAACACCGAGATAGATCCCATCTACTGTTTACCCACCTCCACTAGGCCCGGAACCCTGCCAAAGAAGGAAAGAGGATTGGTTTGGAATGATTTGTTCTTGACAAATCCATGCTCACTCGTCCTAAGCACCAAAGTATCCTGTAGGTACTGCTGACAAACTGAGTGTTTAAGAATGTATTCCAGGATCTCTCCAGCTACGGAAGTGAGGCTGGCTAGTGTGTAAGTCCCAGGGGTCTCTTTGTTCCCCTTTTAAAGATAGGTCCTGTCTTGTTCATGGATGGGAGGATGTTTTTTTCCCAGGGATCTCAGACGAGAACTGGGGCACAACACCTGGTTTGTTAAGGCCACAAAAATGGAGGCAGGAACCTCTTCTCTCCTGCTGACAAAGAACCCCAGGTACCTAAAAGACAGAGACTCACATCCCTGGAAGGGGCTTTAAAAAAGGCAGTGGTTAAAAAGTTTGGCCCTGACTGTGATGTTATTGATATAAATTGGGACCATATAGAACATGGGTTGCAACCAAGGTCCTGTAGTGGCACCAAATCTTAGATAAAGGGGGTCATCTAAGGTGTCTAAGACCAGATTATGGGTTGCTGGTTATAATTATGCTGTCTGTGTGCATGTATCATTTTTAGTTGAAGTTATGAATGTTGGCTCTATGCTGTCTGTATTTCAAGTTGGTGCTGTGCTTCTGGGGGAAGCCTCCCAGACAAGCTGGTGTTAGCTCTGCCTAGCCTGTTTGATGGCCCATTAAGGACCATCAGCTACACAATTGACCCATGGAGAGAAGGCAGACACACCTTGTGACTCAGCAAGGTATGCAGAGACTTGTCCATGTGACTGCAGACTCCATTTTGCTGGGATTTTCCACAGTGAGAACAAAGAGATTCTTACACCTGGAAAAGCCTATATAAGGCTGATGCTGCATCTCCATCTTGTCTTCAATCCTGCTTCTTACCTCTGGAGGGACTTTGCTACAAACTGAAGCTCTACACAAGGGACTGAACGACCCATCCCAGCGGAGGATGTTCCAGAGACTTAATTTGAACCTGCAGTTTACTCCATCACTGCTGCAAGCCTGAACTAAGAACTTTGCCATTACTGTATGTAATTGATTCCATTTAACCAATTCTACCTCTCATCTCTACCTTTTTCTCTTTGTAAATAAACCTTTAGATTTTAGATTCTAAAGGATTGGCAACAGCGTGATTTGTGGGTCAGATCTGATGTGTTATTGACCTGGGTCTGGGGCTTGGTCCTTTGGGATCGAGAGAACCTTTTTCTTTTATTGGGGTGTTGGTTTTCATAACCATTCATCCCCAGGACGAGTGCACTGGTGGTGATGCTGGGAGACTGGAGTGTCTAAGGAAATTGCTTGTATGACTTGTGGTTAGCCAGTGGGGTGAGACCAAAGTCCTTTTTGTCTGGCTGGTTTGGTTTGCCTTAGAGGTGGAAAAACCCCAGCCTAGGGCTGTGACTGCCCAGTTTAAGCAATTGGTCCTGATTTGGCACTCTCAGTTGGGTCCCGCCAGAATCGCTCCATCACACTGACCATTTCTTGTTTCCGCAGACTAGACATTTTAGTCAAACTTTAGAATTCCTTGGTGCTAAACTCCGTGAAACTCCCCTTTCTCCTTCACAGAGGGTTTTAACGCCCCTTATCTCACTTAGGCTCAAAACTGCCCAGAGTTCAAGAATTATCCCTGTTCCCATTGGGCAGATGGGGAAGAGCTTGAGGTACAGAGAAGGGAAGTGACCTACCCAGCAAGATGGTGGCAGAGCCAGAAAGAGAAGCCACCGGCCCTGACTCCTGTTCTAACAGACAAACACAGGGGTCTCTGAGGTTTCCCTGGCCCCTCGCCCCTCTCCTGCCTGGCTGATGTCAGCATCTCTCTGTGAGGTCACCACCTCCCCACCACCTTTGACCAATAGTCTGAGGTCCTGCAAAAAGTCTTTGTGATGTCACTGCCACACCCCTCCCTTGCTGTGCTAATGTCCTGCCCCTGCCCAGGCACTTTGGAGGTTTGAGCTACTCCCTGTGGATCACCCCATTCAAGGAGCATTTGTTCTAGGAAGCAAGCCGACTAGACAGTAAAACATCAGATGCTGCTCCCAATACTGCACTCAGTTTTTCAGAAATTAGTCGACTTTATGGCCAGAGACCATTAGAGCATCTAATCTGACCCCCTGTATATCACAGGCTTCCTATATGACACAATAGCTACTTTTGGAGCAAACACATTCCAGAAAGGCATCTAGTTCTCCATTAAATGACATCAGGAGATGGCAAATCCATCACTTTCCTTGGTAGCTTGGTTCCTGTGGTGAATCATCTTCGCTGTTGAATATTTGATGCCTTAGTTGTAATATGAATTTGTCTCTTTTCACCATCCAGCCATTGGGGCTTGTTATACCTTTCTCTGCTTTAATACCCAATCTTTTCTCTCCATTAAGGCCCTTCAACACTTCAATGAAAGTCACCTTTCCAATCTTATTTTTGATAAGCTAAACAGGTTGAGCTCTTTCAATAGCTCACATAGAAGGCATTTTTCTCCAGCCCTCATAACATTTGGTGGCTCTTTGCTGACCCAGCTCCCAATTTCACAACATCTTTTTCAAATAAGGACACCAAAACTGGAGGCAGTATTCCAGCATCAGTCTCACTGATGCCAAGTCACCTCCTGTGATGTTATTGACATAATCTGTAACTGTATAGATCACCGTTGGGACCACTGTTCTATATTTGCAGCCAATATTATAGAAAGGTTGTCGTGTAAGGGGTCTATGGAGAAGTTCTGATTGGCTGATTATAAAGATGCAATCTCTAATGTGTATCATTCTTGTAGAAGCAGCAAAGAGTCCTGTGGCACCTTTTAGACTAACAGACGTTTTATAGCATGAGCTTTCGTTGGTGAATACCCACTTCTTCATATGCAAGTGGTGGAAATTACCAGGGGCAGGTTTATATGTGCAAGCAAGAAGCAAGCTAGAGATAACGAGGTTAGAATCAATCAGGGAGGATGAGGCCCTGTTCTAGCAGTTGAAGTGTGAAAACCAAGGGAGGAGAAACTGGTTCTGTAGTTGGCAAGCCATTCAGAAGTCTTTGTTTAATCCTGAGCTGATGGTGTCAAATTTGCAGATGAACTGGAGCTCAGCAGTTTCTCTTTGAAGTCTGGTCCTGAAGTTTTTTTGCTGCAGGATGGCCACCTTAAGATCTGCTATTGTGTGGCCAGGGAGGTTGAAGTGTTCTCCTACAGGTTTTTGTATATTGCCATTCCTAATACATCTGATTTTGTGTCCTTTAATTTAATCCTTATATTCCACCCTTAGGAGACTGTCCAGTTTGGGCCGATGTACATAGCAGAGAAGGCATTAGCTGGTGCATATGATGGCATATCATACAATGGTGGGACGTTCAGGTGTATGAACCGGTGATGGTGTGGCTGATCTGGTTAGGTCCTGTGATGGTGTCGCTGGTGTATATATGTGGGCAGAGTTGGCCATCGAAAGTTTTGTTGCACATGGATTAGTTCCTGAGCAAGAGTTACTATGGTGCGGTGTGCAGTTGCTG
>NW_025423353.1:0-48690 GCF_020497125.1 Mauremys mutica | reverse complement strand
CCTCCCCCCCATTTCAGGCTGTGTCCAGCTTAAGGCCACAGAGCCCTTGCCTTTTTTTGCCCGGTGCCTGAGAGTCACGCCAACTGCGGGGAATTAGCTCAAGCGGCAGAGCGCTCGCTTTGCATGCGAGAGGTAGTGGGGGACGCTGCCCGCATTCTCCGAGCCTGTCGACTAAGGGCTCCTGATGAGCCTGGTGGACGGGAGAGCCGGCCATCTGACTTTTGGCCTGGCTGCCCGTAGCGGTCAGGCCGAAAAATCAAAAGCCATCCTCCCCAGGCCCACAGCCACCCAGGGGCTCCTCTGCACCATCTTGCCTCCAAGAGTGCCACACTCTGACCAGCTGAACCAGGCAAGCCACGGGAAGCTTCTCAAGGTCTTCCCCTGCTGTGGGCTTGGATGCGAAAAGCACCTGGCCGTTCATCAGCTGTTGCAAGAAGTGTGCAGAGTAGGAGTAGCGATGGGGCTGTAGCTTTCCACAGCATCTCAATTTGGGCAGCTTTCCATTCCCCTTTTCTGTGTAATGTCCCTCCCACGGGTTTCACTTGCGGAGCTGTACGACTCTGGCAGGGTGGCCATTTAGAAATCTTTTCCTTGCTTTTCTTTTTCACCTGGCCCCAGCGTTAGGACCGTTTGGGTGTTTCAGTGTGTGTGTTTTCCCATTGGGAGGCATTTGGAAGTTTGGAAGGGGAGCCGAAAGAGGCGTCTTTTTCACAAGCAAGTTGGCTTTCTGCACAGGTAGGGCCCTTGGCCGTAAAGCTTAGCTCCGTCAGTGCGTCTGCATGGGGTTCCTCCAGTGCCTCAAGAGCCCGTGCTAAACTCTCGGTGTGGGCGTTTGGCTTGCGCCAGTCAGAGTGCCGTGCCTGCGTCTTCCCAAGGCCGGCTCCCGTGAGGCGCGCATAACTTGGGAGGAAAAGGGTAGAAGAGGAAGCAAGTGAAGCTGACTTTGAGTGGTGGTGCCCCTGGGCGGAGTGGTCCTCCTGCTCCTTCCTGTCGGAGTTGTGGGCTTGAGTGTGGGCTTGGGGGGTCTGGCTGTGGGCGGTGTGAGGATGGTGTCCAGGGAAGTCCCAAAGGTCACCCTGCGCCGGCGGAGTGTTGCGTTGCATGCGGGCCGGATAAAGCTCAACAACCAATATGATTGCAAGCTGAATCGTTTATTATTTACAATGCATCATATTATATAGGCTTCTCCATATTAGCAAACGTCAGACACACCAACATTACATTGCTGCTGATTGGTTCTTTGTCTGATACACACACTTTTCACATGCATGGCCCTTTGCTTACTGGTTTCCCATTTCCCATGCAACTTATCTGATCCCAGTTAGGCCACCTGGCATCTGTCTCCCACGGGCTAGCTCTCAACTTTCTCATAACAACTTTATCTAACTCCTCTATTCTTGTTGTCCTGCTGCTGTAACTTTCCACCAAGGCAGCATAGGGATGATGTAACCCCACATCTCCCCCTCTTTTCTTAAAAAAAAGAAAAACATCCAATAAACCTCTCCAAACTTCATAGCAAAAGGCGTACAAAACAGGGCAAGCAAAATAAAAAAAAACAAAAAAATAACTCCCAACGCAATTATTCCCATATGGAGAAGAAAATTAACCCAAGTGGGCCAATCAAAGCCATTAAGCCAGTCCCACAAAGGATTACAATTATGCATAAGCTTATGCATATTATCCTGCAATTGCTAAAGCAACGCATACATAAAATGCAAATAATCAAATAAATTTATACAACACATACCTTCAAAATTCTTACAACCATGTCCTTGCTTTCCAAAACTATAGGTATGCAAATTTTAATAACCATTCTAAAATAAAGGAGTTGGCCAATAAAATTTCTCTCTTACTTAAGAAAATGTATTAAACTTTAGCATATCACATTTTTCTTCTGATGTATTCAAACACTTTGTATTTTAAATTAAATAAAACCAGTATCTGCATTTCAATCTTACTCTTCAGCTTAATTTCAAATCAGACCATCTCATAAAAATATTAAACACAACAATTCTGGCTACAAACAAACACCACAAAACAAAACATAAAATACAAAACTGAAATTTTTACTCTATTAGTAAATGCATGGTATATTAAATGCTATACAGCTAACATCAAATTTCTTTAATATCTAAAAAACAAAAACAAATTTACCCCTACTGGGCAATCAATCATTACTTAAAATATACAAATACACTATATAGCTTGCAGGCAAAACAGGGGAATTACCCCATATATTCTTATATATGTTTTATAGGCAGCTCAGGTTTCAGTGGCTTCTACCTTATCAGTTAAATAACTTGCATTAATACAGATGCTTTCTGGCTTGCTTTTTACTTTTAACTCCTGCTTTTAAACACTGAAAGAAAACATTACCACTTACAATGCCCTTAAAGCCTAATACAATTTCAATTACATAGCACTATATACATTCTTCAGCTAATGCAACAAAATTATTCATAGCCAAACAATTGCAAACTAATTTCTTTGCCTAAATTTATTGCAAACATTTAAAAACACCAAAAACTTTTCTTTTAGCATTTTACAAAATTCAGCTACTATTCCCTCCAGCAACCACAGAGTTAACCTTTTACTCTGCCTAACATTACTCGCTTGTAGTTAATTACCTTTTCTATCAACTACACCCTCAAGGTTATCAACCAATTTTCCAAGCTTGTTGTCTGTTGCCCGCCGCCTGGGCCCGATCCTTTTTTCCTCTTCAAATTCTCTGTCTATTGCCTGCCTGCCTGGGCCCGATCCTTTTTTCCTCTTGCTAAACCGTTCCTTACATAAACACCAACTATTCCACTATCAATTTAGCTAAGAGGGTGTACTTCTTAACTAGCCCCCACCCTTCTAGTCTCTACTGCAAGCAATTATCTGTACTTTCCCACCGTGGGGGCTACATTTTTATGCATAACTTTAATTACAACATCTGCATTCAACCTATCTATTATAATATTGACTACATCTAATATCAAGCAATCTACAACAGCCAATAATCAGCACATAACACAAAATTAACAAAACCTAATAAGGCTAACAAAAGCACTTTACATAAAAATACTTTGGGTTACATAAATTCAAAGCCATTCTCCCAAATTACCTAAATTTATGCCTAAATAACCCACAACTCCCCCCTTTGAGAATACTCAACAAACCTTTTGGCCGAGTTTTCTCAAACTCTACACACAACAAAAACCCTAGGCTATATAACTTTGGGGTTAGGAACTGGGTGGGGGGGTAATATCATTTACAATCCAGTTAGGGAGGGGCAATACATGCTAAAATTTTATCCAAAACACAGGGCGCAGCCTGTAGAATAAATCCCAAAATCCAATTAACATCACATTTCTCAGCAGGAGTCCCAAATTTCTTCCTGCCAGTATACAATTCTTCGTTTCTTCACCAGGGTCAGTTCTCAATGTCCTTTTAGTCAGGAATTTCTGGACTTTGGCAATATCAACAACGTGAGTGTTTTTTCTTCTTTTCCACCACCGTCGTGGTTCAGCTTCTACAGGGGAAATAATCAGGACGTGGGGGCTGCAGCGGACAAGGGAGAGATTAGCCAGCACGTTACCTTGTCCTTTTTTCCTGCTGTTTAAAAGCACAATGGAACTAAAAAATAATTAGGCCAATCATCAGTAGGAAAATTCTCCTGATGTGAAGGGGTCTTTTGCAATAAAATCATGGGTCCAGGCAATCAGTCTCCTGGTTGCAAAAATGGCAGGGCTGCTAGGATCTTTGGGCAGCTCTTCCATACCTGTGAAAGGAGACAGCTAACACAGTCCGTTAGTGCCTGGCAGGATTTTGCAGCTCTCATTAGCTTTTTTGGGCCCAGTCAAGCTCTCTTTAGTCTGGGCTGTTCGCCAAGACTTAGCTGTTAGCAATGTGTGTCCTTGACTGGGGCTAGAAAAGAATGAGCTTTTCTTCGGGTAAATCATCCTGTTCCTTTTCTTTCCCTGCTTGGCTTCTTTTAAACTGTAAATCCTGTGTCAGAACACCCAGCTGTTGCTGCTCATACCGGAGAAGCATAACGGTTTTCCCAGCACTGTCCCCGGCTCAGACCAGCCAGCGTAGGACGCCTTCTTCGGGCTCCTGCCAAAACAACTTACTTGCTTGTAGGTCCGAGCGACCTCCGGGGCCACGGCACGAGCCTCTGCCTGCGCCGTGCACTCCAACGCCTTCCCGCATGCGAGAGGCAGCGGGATCAATGCCCGCATTCTCCAGCGGCAAGGCAGCCGCGGGACCTTCTCTTGCCCTTCTTTTAGAAGCCATGGACAGTCAGCCAGCTCAGCTCCTCCAGTGGCCTCCATCCCTCTCCCCGATTGGCCTCCCAAAAGGCCAGCCCTTGCGGAGCACAAAGCTCTTCCACCCCGGCCCTTCTCCCCCTTGCGCTGACTGGGAGGCTGGCAACAGCTGGGGGAAGTTAGCTCAAATGGAAGAGCATGGGAGAAGTAGTCAGACCCATACACACATTCTCCAGCCTGCTCTGCTCTGCTTTGCTCTGCTGTGCTGGGCTCTAGTGGGGGACCTGCACCTTTCTTTCTGAGCTCTCACTGGAGCACAATCCCTTTCCTCCTCCCTCCCTGCTAGTCTACGCCAAGCTCATTGGCCAGGAGGAGAGCCACTCACAGACCGAATTACTCACATCCCAGGGGTCCATGAAGAGAATGAGGAGATGGGCGGGGTGGCATGCGATACCAGCTCAGCTGAGACCGTGAGACCTCGCAGCCTCCTGATCTCAGGCAGCATGGCAGCCGTGGAGCAGAGCAGAGCACGCAGACAGCTTGGAGACAGCCAAAGCGGGGAAGGGCTGCGTTGGTCTGGAAGAGGGAGTCGGTGGCTGTCTATCCTGGCGGAGGCAGGGTCGTTTTGCTGTATGCTGGGCCAGAGGCCATGGAGTCTGCTAGAGTTGCTGAGCTGGGCCTACTTCTGGCTTTGCTTGGGTTAGAGGAAAGTGGTGAAGATAAGAACGGCCCTCCTGGGTGAGACCGATGGTCCATCTAGGCCACTATCACGTCTTCTGACAGTAACCGATGCCAGGCGCTTCAGAGGCAATGGCCAGAGCATGCAATCGTCAAGTGATCTATCCCTGTGTTGTCTTCTGAAGCTTGGTGCTTGTTTCAGGGGCTAACTCTCAGCCCAGACACACTCCAGGGAAGGAGCGTTGGTGTTTGTGCCGAGGAGCGTGGCTGGGACTCGGACCCCCTTCCCCAGCTTTGGGTAGCACGCCCCCCTTCCCCCCATTTCATGCTGTGTTCTGCTTAAGGCCACAGAGCCCTTGCCTTTTTTTGCCCGGTGCCTGAGAGTCAGGCCAGCTGCGGGGAATTAGCTCAAGCGGCAGAGCGCTCGCTTTGCATGCGAGAGGTAGTGGGGGACGCTGCCCGCATTCTCCGAGCCGGTCAACTAAGGGCTCATGATGAGCCTGGTGGACGGGAGAGCCGGCCATCTGACTTTTGGCCTGGCTGCCTGTAGCGGTCAGGCCAAAAAATCAAAAGCCATCCTCCCCAGGCCCCAGCCACCCAGGGGCTGCTCTGCACCATCTTGCCTCCACGAGTGCCACACTCTGACCAGCTGAACCAGGCAAGCCACGGGAAGCTTCTCAAGGTCTTTCCCTGGTGTGGGCTTGGATGCGAAAAGCACCTGGCCGTTCATCAGCTGTTGCAAGAAGTGTGCAGAGTAGGAGTAGCGATGGGGCTGTAGCTTTCCACAGCATCTCAATTTGGGCAGCTTTCCATTCCCCTTTTCTGTGTAATGTCCCTCCCACGGATTTCACTTGCGGAGCTGTACGACTCTGGCAGGGTGGCCATTTAGAAATCTTTTCCTTGCTTTTCTTTTTCACCTGGCCCCAGCGTTAGGACCGTTTGGGTGTTTCAGTGTGTGTGTTTTCCCATTTGGAGGCATTTGGAAGTTTGGAAGGGGAGCCGAAAGAGGCGTCTTTTTCACAAGCAAGTTGGCTTTCTGCACAGGTAGGGCCCTTGGCCGTAAAGCTTAACTCCGTCAGTGCGTCTGCATGGGGTTCCTCCAGTGCCTCAAGAGCCCGTGCTAAACTCTCGGAGTGGGCGTTTGGCTTGCGCCAGTCAGAGTGCCGTGCCTGCGTCTTCCCAGGGCCGGCTCCCGTGAGGCGCGCATAACTTGGGAGGAAAGGGGTAGAAGAGGAAGCAAGTGAAGCTGACTTTGAGTGGTGGTGCCCCTGGGCGGAGTGGTCCTCCTGCTCCTTCCTGTCGGAGGTGTGGGCTCGAGTGTGGGCTTGGGGGGTCTGGCTGTGGGCGGTGGGAGGATGGTGTCCAGGGAAGTCCCAAAGGTCACCCTGCGCCGGCGGAGTGTGAAGCCTCTCCCCTAGGTTGGGGTGCCGAGGATTAAGCCTTCCTCTGTGGCTTGGGCTGGGGAGCATGATCCGGCGTCGGGTCCATTTGGGTGGAGCTGGCGGCCGGCAAGAATTCGGGCCATCAGGTCAACCCTCTGTGGAAATGGGGGTGAGCCGGCAGGCCTGCGATTTTGGCTTCGCGGGCGGGCAGCTCAAGCCTGGCCTCCTTGAGCCTGGAAGGCAGCCGGCCGGGCTCACCCGTCTCCTCCCCGGGCCCAAGTTCCTTTCAGGCAGCAGGTGGAGCGATTAGCCCAGGGAGGAGAGCCCAAGGAGGTGTCCGGAGCCTCCTCCTGCCAGGCGCCTGTGCCCGCGCCCAGCAGGGCTCTTGCCCGCTCCCGGCCCACCTGGTTTTGGCCTCTGCCACCCCTAGCAGTCAGCCAAAAGACCAGAAGCCACCCTCTCCCTCCTGCACCCTGAGTGGCCAGCATAGGGCTTGAACCCATGACCTTGGTGTTATTAGCACCACGCTGTAACCAGCTGAGCTAGCCGGCCTACGGTATGCCCTCTCTTGCCTGACCCTTTTGGAAGGAGTCACCGGCTGGCGCGGGGAACGATGTGGCCTCCGTTATCGAATGAACGGATCAAGACAGCACTTGCCAAGGTAGGGGAATTAGCTCAAGTGGTAGAGCGCTCGCTTCGCATGCGAGAGGCAGCGGGGATCAATGCCCGCGTCCTCCAGCGGCAAGGCAGCCGCGGGACCTTCTTTTGCCCTTCTTTTAGAAGCCATAGACAGTCAGCCAGCTCAGCTCCTCCATTGGCCTCCGTTCCTCTCCCCGCTTGGCCTCCCAAAAAGCCAGCCCTTGCGGAGCACAAAGCTTTTCCTCCCCGGCCCTTCTCCCCCTTGCACTGACTGGGAGGCTGGCGACAGCTGGGGGAAGTTAGCTCAAATGGAAGAGCATGGGAGAAGTAGTCAGACCCATACACACATTCTCCAGCCTGCTCTGCTCTGCTTTGCTCTGCTGTGCTGGGCTCTAGTGGGGGACCTGCACCTTTCTTTCTGAGCTCTCACTGGAGCACAATCCCTTTCCTCCTCCCTCCCTGCTAGTCTACGCCAAGCTCATTGGCCGGGAGGGAGAGCCACTCAAATACAGAATTACTCACATCCCAGGGGTCCATGAAGAGAATGAGGAGATGGGCGGGGTGGCACGCGATACCAGCTCAGCTGAGACAGTGAGACCTCGCAGCCTCCTGATCTCAGGCAGCATGGCAGCCATGGAGCAGAGCAGAGCAAAGCACGCAGACAGCTTGGAGACAGCCAAAGCGGGGAAGGGCTGCGTTGGTCTGGAAGAGGGAGTCGGTGGCTGTCTATCCTGGCGGAGGCACTGTCGTTTTGCTGTATGCTGGACCAGAGGCCAGGGAGTCTGCTAGAGTTGCTGAGCTGGGCCTGCTTCTGGCTTTGCTTGGGTTAGAGGAAAGTGGTGAAGATAAGAACGGCCCTCCTGGGTGAGACCGATGGTCCATCTAGGCCACTATCCCGTCTTCTGACAGTAACCGATGCCAGGCGCTTCAGAGGCAATGGCCAGAGCAGGCAATTGTCAAGTGATCTATCCCTGTGTTGTCTTCTGAAGCTTGGTGCTTGTTTCAGGGGCTAACTCTCAGCCCAGACACACTCCAGGGAGGGAGCGTTGGTGTTTGTGCCGAGGAGCGTGGCTGGGACTCGGACCCCCTTCCCCAGCTCTGGGTAGCACGCCCCCCTCCCCCCCATTTCAGGCTGTGTTCTGCTTAAGGCCACAGAGCCCTTGCCTTTTTTTGCCCGGTGCCTGAGAGTCAGGCCAGCTGCGGGGAATTAGCTCAAGCGTCAGAGCGCTCGCTTTGCATGCGAGAGGTAGTGGGGGACGCTGCCCGCATTCTCCGAGCCTGTCGACTAAGGGCTCCTGATGAGCCTGGTGGACGGGAGAGCCGGCCATCTGACTTTTGGCCTGGCTGCCCGTAGCGGTCAGGCCGAAAAATCAAAAGCCATCCTCCCCAGGCCCACAGCCACTCAGGGGCTCCTCTGCACCATCTTGCCTCCACGAGTGCCACACTCTGACCAGCTGAACCAGGCAAGCCACGGGAAGCTTCTCAAGGTCTTTCCCTGGTGTGGGCTTGGATGCGAAAAGCACCTGGCCGTTCATCAGCTGTTGCAAGAAGTGTGCAGAGTAGGAGTAGCGATGGGGCTGTAGCTTTCCACAGCATCTCAATTTGGGCATCTTTCCATTCCCCTTTTCTGTGTAATGTCCCTCCCACGGGTTTCACTTGCGGAGCTGTACGACTCTGGCAGGGTGGCCATTTAGAAATCTTTTCCTTGCTTTTCTTTTTCACCTGGCCCCAGCGTTAGGACCGTTTGGGTGTTTCAGTGTGTGTGTTTTCCCATTTGGAGGCATTTGGAAGTTTGGAAGGGGAGCCGAAAGAGGCGTCTTTTTCACAAGCAAGTTGGCTTTCTGCACAGGTAGGGCCCTTGGCCGTAAAGCTTAGCTCCGTCAGTGCGTCTGCATGGGGTTCCTCCAGTGCCTCAAGAGCCCGTGCTAAACTCTCGGAGTGGGCGTTTGGCTTGCGCCAGTCAGAGTGCCGTGCCTGCGTCTTCCCAGGGCCTGCTCCCGTGAGGCGCGCATAACTTGGGAGGAAAGGGGTAGAAGAGGAAGCAAGTGAAGCTGACTTCGAGTGGTGGTGCCCCTGGGCGGAGTGGTCCTCCTGCTCCTTCCTGTCGGAGGTGTGGGCTCGAGTGTGGGCTTGGGGGGTCTGGCTGTGGGCGGTGGGAGGATGGTGTCCAGGGAAGTCCCAAAGGTCACCCTGCGCCGGCGGAGTGTTGCGTTGCATGCGGGCCGGATAAAGCTCAACAACCAATATGATTGCAAGCTGAATCGTTTATTATTTACAATGCATCATATTATATAGGCTTCTCCATATTAGCAAACGTCAGACACACCAACATTACATTGCTGCTGATTGGTTCTTTGTCTGATACACACACTTTTCACATGCATGGCCCTTTGCTTACTGTTTTCCCATTTCCCATGCAACTTATCTGATCCCAGTTAGGCCACCTGGCGTCTGTCTCCCACGGGCTAGCTCTCAACTTTCTCATAACAACTTTATCTAACTCCTCTATTCTTGTTGTCCTGCTGCTGTAACTTTCCACCAAGGCAGCATAGGGATGATGTAACCC
The DNA here is from genome assembly GCF_020497125.1 of Mauremys mutica. Taxonomy (NCBI): domain Eukaryota; kingdom Metazoa; phylum Chordata; order Testudines; family Geoemydidae; genus Mauremys; species Mauremys mutica. Next base: position 39,175 of record NW_025423353.1, on the reverse strand, counting down.
CACATCTCCCCCTCTTTTCTTAAAAAAAAGAAAAACATCCAATAAACCTCTCCAAACTTCATAGCAAAAGGCGTACAAAACAGGGCAAGCAAAATAAAATAAAAAAAAACAACAACTCCCAACGCAATTATTCCCATATGGAGAAGAAAATTAACCCAAGTGGGCCAATCAAAGCCATTAAGCCAGTCCCACAAAGGATTACAATTATGCATAAGCTTATGCATATTATCCTGCAATTGCTAAAGCAACGCATACATAAAATGCAAATAATCAAATAAATTTATACAACACATACCTTCAAAATTCTTACAACCATGTCCTTGCTTTCCAAAACTATAGGTATGCAAATTTTAATAACCATTCTAAAATAAAAGAGTTGGCCAATAAAATTTCTCTCTTACTTAAGAAAATGTATTAAACTTTAGCATATCACATTTTTCTTCTGATGTATTCAAACACTTTGTATTTTAAATTAAATAAAACCAGTATCTGCATTTCAATCTTACTCTTCAGCTTAATTTCAAATCAGACCATCTCATAAAAATATTAAACACAACAATTCTGGCTACAAACAAACACCACAAAACAAAACATAAAATACAAAACTGAAATTTTTACTCTATTAGTAAATGCATGGTATATTAAATGCTATACAGCTAACATCAAATTTCTTTAATATCTAAAAAACAAAAACAAATTTACCCCTACTGGGCAATCAATCATTACTTAAAATATACAAATACACTATATAGCTTGCAGGCAAAACAGGGGAATTACCCCATATATTCTTATATATGTTTTATAGGCAGCTCAGGTTTCAGTGGCTTCTACCTTATCAGTTAAATAACTTGCATTAATACAGATGCTTTCTGGCTTGCTTTTTACTTTTAACTCCTGCTTTTAAACACTGAAAGAAAACATTACCACTTACAATGCCCTTAAAGCCTAATACAATTTCAATTACATAGCACTATATACATTCTTCAGCTAATGCAACAAAATTATTCATAGCCAAACAATTGCAAACTAATTTCTTTGCCTAAATTTATTGCAAACATTTAAAAACACCAAAAACTTTTCTTTTAGCATTTTACAAAATTCAGCTACTATTCCCTCCAGCAACCACAGAGTTAACCTTTTACTCTGCCTAACATTACTCGCTTGTAGTTAATTACCTTTTCTATCAACTACACCCTCAAGGTTATCAACCAATTTTCCAAGCTTGTTGTCTGTTGCCCGCCGCCTGGGCCCGATCCTTTTTTCCTCTTCAAATTCTCTGTCTATTGCCTGCCTGCCTGGGCCCGATCCTTTTTTCCTCTTGCTAAACCGTTCCTTACATAAACACCAACTATTCCACTATCAATTTAGTTAAGAGGGTGTACTTCTTAACTAGCCCCCACCCTTCTAGTCTCTACTGCAAGCAATTATCTGTACTTTCCCACCGTGGGGGCTACATTTTTATGCATAACTTTAATTACAACATCTGCATTCAACCTATCTATTATAATATTGACTACATCTAATATCAAGCAATCTACAACAGCCAATAATCAGCACATAACACAAAATTAACAAAACCTAATAAGGCTAACAAAAGCACTTTACATAAAAATACTTTGGGTTACATAAATTCAAAGCCATTCTCCCAAATTACCTAAATTTATGCCTAAATAACCCACAACTCCCCCCTTTGAGAATACTCAACAAACCTTTTGGCCGAGTTTTCTCAAACTCTAAAAACAAAAAAACAAGTAGGCTCTAAAAAATTGGGGTTAGTAACGGGGGGGGGGGGGGTAATATCATTTACAATCCAGTTAGGGAGGGGCAATACATGCTAAAATTTTATCCAAAACACAGGGCGCAGCCTGTAGAATAAATCCCAAAATCCAATTAACATCACATTTCTCAGCAGGAGTCCCAAATTTCTTCCTGCCAGTATACAATTCTTCGTTTCTTCACCAGGGTCAGTTCTCAATGTCCTTTTAGTCAGGAATTTCTGGACTTTGGCAATATCAACAACGTGAGTGTTTTTTCTTCTTTTCCACCACCGTCGTGGTTCAGCTTCTACAGGGGAAATAATCAGGACGTGGGGGCTGCAGCGGACAAGGGAGAGATTAGCCAGCACGTTACCTTGTCCTTTTTTCCTGCTGTTTAAAAGCACAATGGAACTAAAAAATAATTAGGCCAATCATCAGTAGGAAAATTCTCCTGATGTGAAGGGGTCTTTTGCAATAAAATCATGGGTCCAGGCAGTCAGTCTCCTGGTTGCAAAAATGGCAGGGCTGCTAGGATCTTTGGGCAGCGCATGCGAGAGGCAGCGGGATCAATGCCCGCATTCTCCAGCGGCAAGGCAGCCGCGGGACCTTCTCTTGCCCTTCTTTTAGAAGCCATGGACAGTCAGCCAGCTCAGCTCCTCCAGTGGCCTCCATCCCTCTCCCCGCTTGGCCTCCCAAAAGGCCAGCCCTTGCGGAGCACAAAGCTCTTCCACCCCGGCCCTTCTCCCCCTTGCGCTGACTGGGAGGCTGGCAACAGCTGGGGGAAGTTAGCTCAAATGGAAGAGCATGGGAGAAGTAGTCAGACCCATACACACATTCTCCAGCCTGCTCTGCTCTGCTTTGCTCTGCTGTGCTGGGCTCTAGTGGGGGACCTGCACCTTTCTTTCTGAGCTCTCACTGGAGCACAATCCCTTTCCTCCTCCCTCCCTGCTAGTCTACGCCAAGCTCATTGGCCGGGAGGGAGAGCCACTCAAATACAGAATTACTCACATCCCAGGGGTCCATGAAGAGAATGAGGAGATGGGCGGGGTGGCATGCGATACCAGCTCAGCTGAGACCGTGAGACCTCGCAGCCTCCTGATCTCAGGCAGCATGGCAGCCGTGGAGCAGAGCAGAGCACGCAGACAGCTTGGAGACAGCCAAAGCGGGGAAGGGCTGCGTTGGTCTGGAAGAGGGAGTCGGTGGCTGTCTATCCTGGCGGAGGCAGGGTCGTTTTGCTGTATGCTGGGCCAGAGGCCAGGGAGTCTGCTAGAGTTGCTGAGCTGGGCCTGCTTCTGGCTTTGCTTGGGTTAGAGGAAAGTGGTGAAGATAAGAACGGCCCTCCTGGGTGAGACCGATGGTCCATCTACGCCACTATCACGTCTTCCGACAATAACCGATGCCAGGCGCTTCAGAGGCAATGACCAGAGCAGGCAATCGTCAAGTGATCTATCCCTGCGTTGTCTTCTGAAGCTTGGTGCTTGTTTCAGGGGCTAACTCTCAGCCCAGACACACTCCAGGGAGGGAGCGTTGGTGTTTGTGCTGAGGAGCGTGGCTGGGACTCGGACCCCCTTCCCCAGCTCTGGGTAACGCCCCCCCTCCCCCCCATTTCAGGCTGTGTTCTGCTTAAGGCCAGAGAGCCCTTGCCTTTTTTTGCCCGGTGCCTGAGAGTCAGGCCAGCTGAGGGGAATTAGCTCAAGCGGCAGAGCGCTCGCATTGCATGCGAGAGGTAGTGGGGGGCGATGCCCGCATTCTCCGAGCCTGTCGACTAAGGGCTCCTGATGAGCCTGGTGGACGGGAGAGCCGGCCATCTGACTTTTGGCCTTGCTGCCCGTAGCGGTCAAGCCGAAAAATCAAAAGCCATCCTCCCCAGGCCCACAGCCACCCAGGGGCTCCTCTGCACCATCTTGCCTGAGCCGGTGGAAGTGGAGCCTGGAACTGAGCTGAAGCACTGTTCGCTTCACATGGAGGTTAAAACACGGGGCACAGATCTTTGAGCACAACCCTCGTCCTGAGGAATTGGGGGGGGGGGGCTGCACAAAGAGAGACCGGCTCTCCCTGGCGGGACTGCAGCGGCTCTTCACAGGGGCAGTCCCACTGGCAATTCGTACCAGAGTTTTGAAAGCCTCCTTTTCTGGCCTGGCTCCCCTCTCTTGAGGGAGACTGGTGACCCCAAACTTCCCAGAAACCATCATAGCGAGGCCAACCTGAGCACAGACACCTGCTCAGCACCCCGGGGTGCAGCCCTGAACTCCAGCAATCAGCTACACTCAGCTGCCCACCTAACAAGCGTTACACGCAGGAGCCTTCGTGCCCCGCGTGTTCAGGTCCCTCCCAGCGCCAGCTTTAAACTCCGCTGCTCAGTTCTAAGCTTTGGCCACACGGGGGCAGCCTGGAGCTCAGCCAACGCTTCCCATTGCTGGTTGCGTTTCCCGCTCCTCGTGGCAGGTTCACACCCCGCAGGCAGATCTCTGAATCGGAGCCGAACAGTTCCCCAAATCCAGCGCTTTAGCAGCAGCTTTGCTAGGAAAGCGCTGACGTCACCAAGTAAAGTAAGAGCCAGAGCGCTGTGTCCAGGATCTTCTCTTGGGCCCCTCACCGTGGTGTCTGTCAGGCGCAAGGAGAAATCAGGGAAATGTTTTCATGGCGTTTAAGGGCAGAAGGGGCCATTAGCTCAGCTAGTCTGACCCCCGAATAACACAGAATTACACCATGACACGTATTGATCCCACAGACCTTAGATAGATCAAAGCGTTTCAGCCCTCAGGAAGGAGGCTAAACTGGGTACCAGAGGCAGCGGACAAGGGGCCCCCAAGGCAATGGCAGGGAGCTGACGAGGTAAAATATGCCCAGATGATCCCAGCAGGCGACCCACCCCCATGCTGCAGAGGTGGGAGTCCCTGTTCCTCCTGCCCTTAAGAATCTCTGGTGGTAAGTGGGTGCCCCCAGTTCCCCAGATAAGAATCCTCCATGTGGTTTCCCTGGCTTCACCTCCAAATAAGAACATTGTGTGGAGGGAGTGGGAGGAAGGTTGTCTGGCAGATATGTAAAGGGGGACTGTGTCTCCCTGTCTGGCCCAGGTTCCTGGGAGGAAGTGATCTCAGTGTGTCTGGCTGTCTCCATTCCTCCCACCCATAAGAATCCCTGGTGTGTGGGTGCACCCTAGACCATTAAGGATCTCTGGTGGGTGGGTGTCTCTCTCCCCTAGTCAGGATCTCTGGGGCGTGCCTGTATAAAAGGAGACTTTGACTCACCCAGGCTGGGCTGCCATCATGGAACAGACCAGGTCCTTCTGTGGAGGTTTTGCGTTCCTCCAAGGACGTGATCTCAGTGTGTGTGGGTGTCCCTGTCCCTTCAACCCTTAACAATCCCTGGTGCGTGGGTGCGCTGGGCCCTATTACAATCCCCTCTGTCTTACCCCCCATGAGGGATCCGGTGGATGTGGGTGTTCTCCACACTACTGAGGGTGTCTGGTGCCCCTGTCCCTCCTGGTTAATAGTGGAGTGTGTGGGTGTCCCCCCGCCCATTAAGGATCCGTGTTGTGCGGATGCCCCCGTTCTTCTCATTAAGAATGGTGCAATGGAGCATATGGGTGTGTCCCGCACCCCATGAACTAGCTCCCGTGTGTGGTTCCCCTGCCCCCATCCAGGCTCTGTGGTGTGTGGGTGTCTCTGTTCCCCTTTTCAAGATCTGTGTTGCTTGGGTACGTCCCTCCCCCCAAGTCAGAATCCCCAGCGTGTGGGTGCTCCCATCCCCCCACCCAGGCTCTGCGGGGGAGGGGGGTGTCTAAAAAGAGACCGTGTCTCACTGTCTTGCCCAGGCTGCGCTGCAGGGGCTATTCACAGGTGCGATCCCACTACTGATCAGCACGGGAGATTTGACCTGCTCCGTTTCTGACCTGGGCCGGTTCACCCCTCCTTAGGCAACCTGGGGACCCCAAGCTTCCCCAGGATCACCACATTGATGCCAAATTTAGTGTGGACACCCGATTGGCACAGCCCCCAACTCCTGGGCTCAAGCAATGCACCGGCCTCAGCCTCCCCAGGCGCTGGGATCACAGGCACCAGCCATGGAGCCCGGCTTGTTTTGCGATCTGGCAGCTGGAACGTTAAACTCTGCTTGTGAGCTCTGTGCCTTGGCCAGACGGGGACAGCCTGGAACTGGGAAATGCTCCTGCTCCCCCCGCCCCCGTCTCATGTCGAGCTGCAGGCGCCGCTGTCCTCCCAGGTAAGATCCCGGCTGTTTCGTTGCCCCCTTCCCCCGCCCAGGTGTCCAGGTACCTCTGCCCCCCATACAGAATCCTGGATGTGTGGGTGTCCGTCCCTCTGCAGAGGATCCCGGAGTGTGGATGCCCTTGTCTCCCCTACAAGATCCTGGGTGTGTGGGTGCCACTCTCCCCCCAGCAGATCTCTGGTGGGTGGGTCCCCAGGGTGTGAGTGCTCCCATCCCCCGATACAGGCTGGGGGGGGTATAACTGGCTCTCCCTGTCCTGCCCAGGCGGTGCTACAGCAGCTGTTCACAGGGGCAGCAACCCCAATGTCACCCTGCAGCTTTAACCTGCTCCAGGGGTGACCTGCTTCACCCTCCTGTGGGAGCCCGGGGACCCCGAACTGCCCAGAATCACCTGATTGATGCCGAGCTTAGCACAGACACCGGCTCAGCATGGCAGGGAGCTGCCCTGAGCCCTGACAATCAGCTTCCCTCAGCCTCCTGCTGCACAGCGAGGGTCCCACGCGAGAGGCTTTGGGCCCAGTTTGTTCAGGAGCGTCCCAGGCTCCAGCTGTAAACTCTGCTGGTCAGTTCTAATCTTTGGCCACACGGGGGCGGCACTGACGGTCCTATCTAAACGCTGTTTGCGTTCGACCCTTCGGATCGCAGATTGTAACCCGCGGGCAGATCTCTGAGTGCAGCCAAATCCCTCCCCAAACTGAACATTGAAGCAGCAGCTCCCATTGGAAAGATCAGGATTTTTGCCTTTAAAAACAAGGAAAATGTCTCCAGCGAGAGACTGAAGAAGCTCAATTGATTTCATTGACTGGAGGCTAAGAGGCGATTTAATCACTGTTTTAAATACGTTTTACAAATTCCCAGAGGGGGGGAATATGTGATTTAAAGGGTTCTTTAATTCACCAGACAAAGATTGAACACGACCCCATTGGCTTGCAGTCGATGTCAGAAAATCCCACCTGGAAATGACCATTTTTTAACCGTGAGGCTAATTATCTAGTGGAACAAGCTCCGCAAGGGAGGTGGTAATTTCCCCATCACTTGCAGTTTGTAAATCAAGACTGCAGCTCTTGCTGCAAGATACCTGGTGTGTGTGGGTGTCCCTGTTCTGTGTTTCGGGATCCCTGGTACATGGTGCCTCCCTCCCACCAGTTCAGGATCCCCACAATGGGAGCTCCCATCCCCCCATACAGTCTCTGCGGGGGAGGGGAGGTGTCTAAAAAGAGACCGTGTCTCACTGTCTTGCCCAGGCTACGCTGCAGGGGCTATTCACAGGTGCGATCCCACTACTGATCAGCAGGGGAGATTTGACCTGCTCCGTTTCCGACCTGGGCTGGTTGACCCCTCCTTAGGCAACCTGGGGACCCCAAGCTTCCCCAGGATCACCACATTGATGCCGAACTTAATGCGGACACCTGATCGGCACAGCCCCCTGACCAGGCCAGAGAGAGCAGAAGGTTTCCCGTATTGTTTCCCGCTCTTGTTTTCTTGACTAGTTTCTCCTCTGCACCAGCTTGCTCTTTTGCTTTGTGAGTCTGGCTAGCTCAGTTGGTAGAGCATCAGACTTTTAATCTGAGGGTCCAGGGTTCAAGTCCCTGGTCAGGTGATAAACTACTCAGGAAGGTCTTAAACTGTGTTTCTGGAGTCCTCTTTCATGTTACTTTTTCTCTCTAGGATTTTGCCTTTCCTCAGAAGGGCCTTTGTGTCGGGGGGATTGAAGGGGCAACTTCCTGACAGCCCCTCTGTCCTTGCAGCCTGGAGGAATAAAGGCCTCTGGGCATATAGCATGTTCCTTCCCTGCACACACACACACACACACAGAATATCCCTAAGGAATTACAATCACCTGCTGCCTTCCCCTGTCCTGCTGGATCCCCAAACGAGGATGCTCTTCAGCCTAAACCCATGTCCCCTCTTTTCCCAGTGCCCCTCAGACCCAACCCTCAGACCCTCCTATGCTCACTGCTCCTCAATCCCAACCAGAGCCTGCTCCTCTTCACCCTTCTCCTCTGTCCCAACCCACAGCCCCCTCCTATTCCCAGTGCCCCTCAATACCAACCCACAGGCCCCTCCTATTCCCAGTGCCCCTCAATCCCAACCCACAGGCCCCCCTCCTCACGCTGCTTCTCAATCCCAACCCACGGCTCCCTCAATCCCTCCAGCAGCAGGTGCTTCAGACCCCCTCAGGAAGATTTTCTTGCAAGGTTTCGTGTACGAGTCTGCATGTGGATTTTACAGTATGTTGGAAATAGGTTGGGCTGCCGAAATGATCACTTGTGGCTGGTGTTGGATTCCCAGTCTCCATGTTACAGGGGCAGGAGAAATAAAGGGTTGTTCTCCTTGCTGTGTGACTTGAGGGCAGCACAACTGTGCTTGGCAGACCCCGACTGAGGGACTCACCCTCAATTCAATAGCACTTGCTAGGCAGGGGACAGGGGTTCCAAAGCCAAGTGGGCTGGGGCCTGGGTCCCAATACTAAAATGTAGGTGTCAGACCAACATTAGGACAGGGGGGCTGTGGCGGGATGAGTGAGTCCCTAAACACCATAGTAAGTACGGTGCCTCCTTATTTCCCCCCTTTTCCACCCAGGCTGGCAGGTGAACTCTACAGAGGCACCTCTGGGCTTGCACTGACTAAGGACAACAGCTGTGAGTGGGGTGCAGAGAGGGGATGGCTCATGTTAAAGGACTTTTGGTTGCTGGACTTACGAACCGTAGGGAGAAGGACCCTGCCCAGCTTATTGGGGGGGGGGTCTTTCCCTTGTGGTTTATGTTTATGTGTTGGGGCTGCTGACATGACTTCTGCTAACCCTGGGCTTACATTGCAGTGTAGACATACCCTGAGAGGGCATCTATACTGTGATAAAATCCCTGTAGCCCGGCTGGCCTGGATGATCTGATTTGGGCTCCTGGGGCTCAGACTGGAGCCCAGGCTCGGAGACCCTCACCCCTCGTGGGGTCTCGGAGGCTGGGCTGAAGCCCAAGTGTCTACACTGTAATTTTATAACCCTGCAGCACAAGCCCCACAAGCCTGAATCAACTGACCCAGGGTTTGAGAATAGTGACTTGGGTGTGTTAATGGCAGTGTAGACATAATGCTGGGCTATGTCCACACTGCAATGAAACACCCACGGCTGTCCCATGCCAGCTCAGGCTCCCAGGGCTTGGGGTGTGGGATGGTAAATTTGCAGTGTAGACATCTTGGTTCAGGTTCAATACCGGGCTCTGGACCCCACAAGTTAGGGAGGGAGTTTAGCAAGCGAAAAAAGGTAAAATGGCAATGGAGTATTACCCTGGACTCAGTGGCATTTCTCCATTGGTCTGTCTGCTTTGGGGCAGGGACAATAACATGTCCTGCTGCTTTTGTTATTTCAAAGGGGGGTTTAGGATTTTCATTCTCACACACGGTGCACGAAGCAGGACTCAACCCTCCGTGCAAACTAAATGAGCTGCCTACAGGTTCTGGCAGCCACAATGAGCATTTGGTGTGAGAGCCCAGACCTGCCCGTGTCCCAGAGGGATGGTGTCATGTGTGACAGGCTGGGCCACTGACCTATCAGCTCTTAACTCCCAAACTTTCAGTAATTCTGTTATCAGTGTAATTTAAACAGCCAGACTGGGCTGGACCAAAGGCCCATCTAGCTCTGTGTTTTGTCCTCCAACAGTAGCCAATACCAGGTGCCCCAAAAGTTAATCAACAAGGCACCACTAGGAGGTGAACCCAGGATCTCCTGTTTACACGGCAGGCGCTTTAGCTAGCTAAGCCATGGTGCCTGCCTATGGCTAAAACACACTGTGTGCCCACACCTGACTCCCTGCCATCCCCACTGTGGCCTGCAAAGCTTTGCTTGTGTTTGGATTCTGCAAAGCAGAGGATCAGGTGACGTTTTCCTTGCAAGTTGTGTGTGTGTGTGTGTGTGTGTGAATCATTGGCCAGGTCTGCACTACAAAGTTATTTCAGTATCATTATATTGCTCAGGTGTGTGAAAAATACACAACGCTCCCTCGGTCAGCAGCTTTTGGCTGGTGCACACACTGCAATACCACGTCTGGTGACAAAATTGCCCTGTTTTGGTGACAAAATAAAACCACCTCGACGAGAGGCCTAGAGCTTTGTGCAGCAAACTTAAAGTGACAAATTGTCAGTGTAAATGCTGCTAGTCATTATATCACCATAACTGGCCTCCACCAGTATCTCACCATGCCTGCCATGAACTCACCTGCCCTGCATTCCTGCTACAGAGGTTGGGCCCCTCCCCTTTCATAGCTCCAGAAAGTTCTGACAGCTGAGCCGCTATCTACACCGGGATTAGGTTGATAGAACTGCATTGCCAGCCTAAGTAATGTAATTACACCAACCTAATTTCATAGTGTAGACGTGTCCAAAGAATCACACCCACACCTTGGGAGCAAAACTTCACCTGCTCCTCTGCTTTACAGAAGCCAAACACAAGCAATACTTGTCAGGGCCCAGTGGGGACTGGCAGAGAGTCAGGAATGGGCAAACACACTGCTTTAAGTAACAGCAGGTACCATGGCTTGGCTGGTTAAAGCACCTGCTTTGTAAACAAGAGATCCTGGATTCAACTCCCAGTGGTACCTTGGTGAGTGGCTTTTGGGGCACCTGGTATTGGCTACTGTCAGAAGACAAGATTCAGAACTAGATGGACCTATGGTTTAAATTACACTCGCAGGCACTGATAATAGAGTTACTGAATGTTTGGGTGTTAAGAGCTGATAGGTCAGTGGTCCAGTACCCTCAATGTGGTTTTAGCTGGAAACATACCTGGAGGACAAAGACTGAACTGAACTGATTCAGAAATCAGAAGAGAATAATAACAATAATACTTTCAAACTCTCCCCAAACAGATTAGTATTGGTTTTTCAGTTTGGGGAATTTTGTTTTCTCAGTCAGACCTTGCCAAGGGAAGCAGGGAGAAAATGTTGGAGTTGCCTCCTTCAGAACAGCTTGGCCTAGACACTAGCTCTGGTTCACTGCTCTGGCCTTGCTCGGGTTGAGGGTATTTTAATAATTTGGGCAGGTCCCAGGGTGTTTGGAGGAGATGACGAGGATGTTCCCTTTTGAGATAAAAATTAAGAAATACAGGACTAGAAAATTTTTCTTTTTTTAAGAAATCTGGGATTTAGACATTTTATTTAAAGCAAGAGAGTTCTGAGTTTCTGAGAAGGTTTTTGTTTGCAAGAAGCAACATCATACCAAACGGGGACATGGTTGTCTACAAAGGAGGAGTAATGACTAAATGCATCCGATGAGGATGCGATTTGTACCCATGCATGCAGAGCACAATGGACTAGCAGTCCATCGCCTTAACCACTCAGCCACCTCATCAGAACTATCAAGGAAAAGACAGAAGGAGAAATCTAATGTCAGCAGAGATAGGGACAATACGGAGTTTTTAAATACTAAGCGGAAGCAGAGGCTGAATGAGCTCCCCCTTCACATCTAGTGAGGAGCTGGGGGAAAGACTTCAGGAACAGACCGCGTTTGCATAGACACACCTACTGTGCCTAGCTATGCAGCAGGATGGGGCCGCTTTCCCAAAATGACCAGTTTTGGCTGGTGGCAGGTTACAAATCACTTTAGGATTGAGTGGAATGAAATGTTGTTATCCTTCCTGCATGAGTGAAGGGCAGCAGAACATACCTCGTTGGTCCTGATGGAGGAGTAGGTGGGTGAGGAATAGCTTTCATTGGACTTCATAGAAGTGATTGAGAACGTCATCCTAAAACAGTGGTCCCCAAACATTTCACACTGTGCCCTCTTATCCAGTTGAGGGAGGGCAAAACCAGAGCTTGAGGGATTCAGCCCTGGGTGGTGGGGCTCAGACTTTTGGCTTCAGCCCCAGGCACCAACAAGTCTAATGCCAGCCCTGGCGACCCCATTAAAACAGGGTTATGACCCACTTTGGGGTCCTGACCCACAGCTTGAGAACCACTGCTCTATGCTGAGGGGAGAGAGTTTTCATGTGGGTGCAGTTAATCCACTTCCCCAAGAGGTGGCAGCTATGTCACTGGGAGAAGCTATATCGGTGGGTGTGCAAGCTGTGGTGTTCACCACATTTAAGAAGTTTAATCAAACCCCATTTTTAAAACCACTTCTGGTCTGGGAATGGCAAAGGACCTCGAGAAAGCAGGAGATCATGAGTCCATGGTCATGGGGGTATAGCTTAGTGGTACAGTGCTTGATGGTAGGTCAAGTGATCCTTGATTCAAGCCCCAGTGTTCTCTTATAACCTTCTTTCTTTTTTTTTAAAAAAGGAAAACATTTTCATTTCCATTCTTCATTATGTTCAGGAGCTCCACTATACAAAGGTGCTTGATATGAATGTAAACACTCAACATTTCACTGTCCAAATGCACAAAAACCTAGCAAAGCTGTCCATCAGCTGAAATCAGTTCCAATCCTCTGTCTAGTTTATGTTTTCATCAATTAAACAAAGGTATCATAGGAATGTACATTTGAAGATCCCTCTTCTCCAGGAGCTATGCTGTGCAGAAGAACAAGAACCACATCCAGCTGCAGTTCAGGAGTCTGATGACCAAAGAGCCAATAAATGTTCTGAGGGATGGAGAACACTGCCTTCTAGCGAGCTATTGAACGAGCTCAACCTGTTTAGCTTATCAAAAGAAGATTGAAAGGTGACTTCATTGAAGTGTTGAAGGGCCTTCATGGAGAGAATAGATTGGGTATTAAAGGGCTCTTGAATCTAGGAGAGAAAGGCATAACAAGACCCAGTGGCTGGAAGGTGAAAAGAGACAAATTCATATTACAACTAAGGCACAAATATTCAACAGCGAGGATGATTCACCACAGGAACAAGCTACCAAGGAAAGTGGTGGATTTGCCATCTCCTGATGTCATTTAATGAAGGCTAGATGCCTTTCTGGAATGTGTTTGCCCCAAAAGTAGCTATTGTGTCATACAGGAGGCCTGTGATATGCAGGGGGGTCAGATTAGATGCTCTAATGGTCTCTTCTGGTCATAAAGTTGACTAATTTCTGAAAAACTGAGTGTAGCATTGGGAGCAGCGTCTGATGTTTTCCTGTCTAGCCGGCTTGCTGCCTAGAACGAATGCTCCTTGAGTGGGGTGATCCACAGGGAGTAGCTCAAACCTCCAAAGTGCCTGGCCAGGGGCAGGACATTAGCCCAGCAAGGAAGGGGTGTGGCAATGACATCACAAAGGCCTTTTGCAGGACCTCAGGCTATTGGTCAAAGGTGGTGGGGAGGTGGTGACCTCACAGAGAGATGCTGACATCAGCCAGGCAGGACAGGGGCAAGGGGCCAGGGAAACCTCAGAGCCCCCTGTGGCTTTGCTTCAGCCAGTCTCCTTCTCCAGGTCTCTCTTTGAGGACTGAGAGAGTATTCGGGTTCAGGTACCTGAGCGCCAGGAGGAACCTCTTTTGAGTTTTCTCCTTCCCTTTTCCTGATTTTACTAGAAAACAGCCGTCCCTGTTTAGAAGGTAAGAGCCTCCTCGAGGTTTGAAACCTGTTCAGTCTGATCCATCTGGTGACAGTTGAATTCTAGGCATGGAAAACACGAGCTTAAGGAAGCAGAATTTTATTCCGTACCTGGGATTTTGTCCCTTAAAATCACTGGGGTCATTAGGGTTTGTTCTTTTTGTTTCACCTTTTCCTCCATCCCTCCCTCCCTCCTTTCTCTTCGTCTCTTGCTTCTTTTGTCCTTTCTCCTGTTCCCCTCCCAAAACCAGGAGCAGTGTCGGGGTGTGTTTGGGGCGGGGGCAGAAGAGGGGGATGGGTGGCACTGGGGGAGGGGGAGCTTGGGGGGTGTTGGGGGCGGGGCAGAGAGGGGGATAGGTGGCACTGGGGGAGGGGGAGCTCGGCGGGGTGTGGGGCGCGGGGCAGAGAGTGTGGGGGGCGACAGGGGGGTGGGGGAGCTCGGGGGGGTGTTTGGGGGTGGGGCAGAGAGGGGATGGGCGGCAGTGGGGTTGGGGGCGCTCGGGGGGGTTGGGGGAGGGGCAGAGAGGGGGAGGGGCGGCACTGGGGGAGGGGGAGATCGGCGGGGGTTGGGGGCGGGGCAGAGAGGGGGATGGGCGGCACTGGGGGAGGGGGAGCTCGGCGGGGGTTGGGGGCGGGGCAGAGAGGGGGATGGGCGGCACTGGGGGAGGGGGAGCTCGGGGGTGGGTTTGGGGGCGGGGCAGAGAGGGGGATGGGCGGCACTGGGGGAGGGGGAGCTCGGGGGTGTCTTGGGCGGGGCAGAGAGGGTGATGGGCGGCAGTGGGGGAGGGGGAGCACGGGGGGCGTTTGGGGGCGGGGCAGAGAGGGGGAGGGGCGGCACTGGGGGAGGGGGAGCTCGGGGGGGGGTGGGGGCGGGGCAGAGAGGGGGAGGGGCGACATTGGGGAGGGGGAGCTCGGGGGGGTGTTTGGGGGCGGGGCAGAGAGGGGGATGGGCGGCAGTGGGGTTGGGGGCGCTCGGGGGGGTTGGGGGAGGGGCAGAGAGGGGGAGGGGCGGCACTGGGGGAGGGGGAGATCGGCGGGGGTTGGGGGCGGGGCAGAGAGGGGGATGGGCGGCACTGGGGGAGGGGGAGCTCGGCGGGGGTTGGGGGCGGGGCAGAGAGGGGGAGGGGCGGCACTGGGGGGAGGGGGAGCTCGGGGGTGTGTTTGGGGGCGGGGCAGAGAGGGGGATGGGCGGCACTGGGGAGGGGGAGCTCGGGGGTGTCTGGGGCGGGGCAGAGAGGGTGATGGGCGGCAGTGGGGGAGGGGACGCACGGGGGGTGTTTGGGGTGGGGTCAGAGAGGGGGAGGGGCGGCACTGGGGGAGGGGGAGCTCGGGGGGGTTGGGGGCGGGGCAGAGAGGGGGATGGGCGGCACTGGGGGAGGGGGAGCTCGGGGGGGGTTGGGGGCGGGGCAGAGAGGGGGATGGGCGGCAGTGGGGGGGGGGGAGCTCGGGGGGGAGGGGGGGCGGGGGCAGAGTGGGGGAGGGGCGGCAGTGGGGGAGGGGGAGCTCGGGGGGGGTTGGGGGCGGGGCAGAGAGGGGGAGGGGCGGCACTGGGGGAGGGGGAGCTCTGGGGGGTGTTGGGGCGGGGCAGAGAGGGGGATGGGCGGCAGTGGGTGTGGGGGCGCTCGGGGGGGTTTGGGGGCGGGCAGAGAGGGGGATGGGCGGCACTGGGGGAGGGGGAGCTGGGGGGGGGTTGGGGGCGGGGGCAGAAGAGGGGGATGGGCGGCAGTGGTGGTGGGGGAGCTCGGGGGGGTGTGTTGGCGCGGCGCAGAGAGGGGGAGGGGCGGCACTGGGGGTGGGGGAGCTCTGGGGGGTGTTCGGGCGGGGCAGAGAGGGGGAGGGGCGGCACTGGGGGAGGGGGAGATCGGCGGGGGTTGGGGGCGGGGCAGAGAGGGGGATGGGCGGCACTGGGGGAGGGGGAGCTCGGCGGGGGTTGGGGGCGGGGCAGAGAGGGGGAGGGGCGGCACTGGGGGAGGGGGAGCTCGGGGGTGTGATTGGGGGCGGGGCAGAGAGGGGGATGGGCGGCACTGGGGGAGGGGGAGCTCGGGGGGGTCTGGGGCGGGGCAGAGAGGGTGATGGGCGGCAGTGGGGGAGGGGGAGCACGGGGGGCGTTTGGGGGCGGGGCAGAGAGGGGGAGGGGCGGCACTGGGGGAGGGGGAGCTCGGGGGGGGTTGGGGGCGGGGCAGAGAGGGGGATGGGCGGCACTGGGGGAGGGGGAGCTCGGGGGGGGTGTTTGGGGGCGGGGTCAGAGAGGGGGATGGGCGGCAGTGGGGGAGGGGGAGCTCGGGGGGGGTTGGGGGCGGGGGCAGAGTGGGGGAGGGGCGGCACTGGGGGAGGGGGAGCTCGGGGGGGGTTGGGGGCGGGGCAGAGGGGGGGGGGGGGGGCAGGGGGGGAGGGGGAGCTCTGGGGGGTGTTGGGGTGGGGCAGAGAGGGGGATGGGCGGCAGTGGGTGTGGGGGCGCTCGGGGGGGTTGGGGGCGGGGCAGAGAGGGGGATGGGCGGCACTGGGGGAGGGGGAGCTAGGGGGGTGTTGGGGGCGGGGGCAGAAGAGGGTGAAGTGCGGAAGGGGTGGTTGGGGACCTCGGGGGGGTTTGTGGGGGCGGGGCAGAGAGGGGGAGCGGCGGCACTGGGGGAGGGGGAGCTCTGGGGGGTGTTCGGGCGGGGCAGAGAGGGGGATGGGCGGCAGTGGGGGAGGGGGCGCTCGGGGGGGTTGGGGGGGGGGCAGCGTGGGGGAGGGGCGGCACTGGGGGAGGGGGAGCTCGGCGGGGGTTGGGGGCAGGGCAGAGAGGGGGAGGGGCGGCACTGGGGGAGGGGGAGCTCGGTGGGGTTGGGGGGCGCGGCAGAGTGGGGGATGGGCGGCACAGGGGGAGGGGGAGCTCGGGGGGTGTCTGGGGAGGGGCAGAGAGGGGGAGGGGCGGCACTGGGGGAGGGGGAGCTCGGGGGGGTGTTGGGCGCGGGGGCACAGGCGGGAGGGGCGGCAGTGGGGGAGGGGGAGGTCGGGGGGGTTGGGGGCGGGGCAGAGAGGGGGATGGGCGGCACTGGGGGAGGGGGAGCTCGGGGGGGGTTTGGGGGGTGGCAGATAGGGCGAGGTGCGCCACTGGGGGAGGCGGGGCTCGGGGGGGTGTGTGGGGGCGGGGGCAGAGAGGGGGAGGGGCGGCACTGGGGGAGGGGGCGCTCGGGGGTGTGTTTGGGGGTGGGGCAGAGAGGGGGATGGGCGGCACTGGGGGAGGGGGACCACGGGGGGGGGTTGGGGTGGGGACAGAGAGGGGGATGGGCGGCACTGGGGGAGGGGGAGCTCGGGGGGGGTTTGGGGGCGGGGCAGAGAGGGGGATGGGCGGCACTGGGGGAGGGGGAGCTCGGGGGGGGTTGGGGGCGGGGGCAGAGTGGGGGAGGGGCGGCACTGGGGGAGGGGGAGCTCGGGGGGGGTTGGGGGCGGGGGCAGAGAGGGGGATGGGCGGCACTGGGGGAGGGGGAGCTCGGGGGGGTGTTTGGGCTGCTCAGGAGCCGCCTTGCGAACGCTTCAAGGCCACGTGACGCCCTCTCGGAAACGCCGCCTCTCCCGAGACAGCCAATAGGAAGAGGAGGCAGAGCCCTGACCAATGGGAGCGCAAGAAGAAACCTTCCCCCCGCCCAGTTCCAGTGTGAGGTTGGGGGCTGCAGTGACTAGACCCCCCAGCAGGGTGCAGCGGGGGGGGTTGTAGTGACCAGCGCCCCCAGCAGGGTGCATCGGGGGGGCTGCAGTGACCAGCGCCCCCAGCAGTGTGCATCGGGGGGGGCTGCAGTGACCAGAGCTCCCAGCAGGGTGCAGTGGGGGGGGGCTGCAGTGACCAGAGCCCCCAGCAGTGTGCATCGGGGGGGGGGCTGCAGTGACCAGAGCCCCCAGCAGGGTGCATCGGGGGGGGCTGCAGTGACCAAAGCCCCCAGCTGTGTGCATCGGGGGGGGCTGCAGTGACTAGACCCCCCAGCAGGGTGCATCGGGGGCGGGCTGCAGTGACCAGACCCCCCAGCATGGGGGCTGCCAGCCGTGGGGTTCCCTGCAGTCTGGTGCCATTCACAGGGAGACCCGCAATAGCCTGACCCCCCCACCCCTGTCCGAGCTCCCACCCTGCCCCCCAGCCCACTGCCTCTTGAACAGCCCCCCCTGCGGTGTCACCACTACCCCCCCCGGCTGTGTCCCCCCCACAGCTTCCCAGCCCCCCAGCTCCCCTCCGGTGGCCCCCCCACACTTCCTCCCTGCAGCCTGCCCCATTCCCCCCCTGAGTCCCAGCTTCACCCCCTGACATCTCTCCAACCCCACCTCCCCCCATCGCAGCCCCTCCCCCCCAGGGCCCGGCCCTGCTCCCCGGGGGGGCTTGAGAAGCCCCCACCCCCCCGGCCGCTCCACTCCCCACAATGGGCAGCTGCTGGCGCTGAGGAAGGGGGGTCTGGGCCAGGCCAGGTGCTGGGCCGATCCTGGTAAAAGAGAGACGAGCCGGCAAGGCTGAGAGGCCCCTCCCTTGTCTGGGGGGGGGGACAGGGGCTCCCACAATTTGGCCAGTGTCACCCTCCCCCATCCAGAGGAGACGTCCGCTCCCAGCAGCCGTGCTCCATCTCCACCCCGCAGGGAGGAGCCCCCAGTCCAGCAGTGCCCCCCACCCCGTCCCCATCAGCAGCCAAGCCGGGAACCTGCCCCTTCTCCCCTGCGAGGGCTGCAGGACTCTCTGCCCCCGCAGCACCAGCCTCCCCCCATGTCCCCGGGGTGGGGTGGGGGAAGGGGGGATTCCTGCTTCCCATTGCCCAGATCCCACCCCCACCCCGGGCTGCCCAGACGGGAGCCAGGGGCTGCAGCAGTTGGCTGCTTCCCCAGGGCTACCAAGGAGCCGCCAGGAGAAGGGACGAGATTCTCCACAGCTCTGCAGCCATTCACACTGGTACCCGTCTCACACGGGGGAAACTGAGGCACCAGGGAGGGCGAGATGGGCTGCACCAGCTCAGATTGGGAGTCTGTGGGAGAGCCAGGAATAGAACCCAGGAGTCCTGGCTCCATGGGCAGCTTGGGACTCCTGCATTGGGGGAGGCTGGGCGGGCCCAGCCTGTGGCCCTGCCCCAAGGCGTGCTGCCACTCAGCCTCCTCCTGCCAAAGCCCCGCCCACACGCCCCTTCAGCCCCGCCCACACGCCCCCTTCAGCCCCGCCCACACGCCCCTCTCAGGACCCCTTTGTTCCACTCCCCTGACCCCCCCCCCCCACCTCGCACGTCTCTTCCCCGAGGCCCTGCCACTTGTGCCTCTTCGCCCCCACCCAAGGCCCCCCCCGCCTGCCTCTCTGCCGTTTGCACCCCCGGCCTCTCCCCCCGCAGTCCCATGTGGGCGGATGGAGCTTGGGAAAGGGCGAAGTGAGGATGGGGCCTTGCGGGGGAGAGGACGAGTGGGAGCAGGGCCTCTGGGTGGAGCACGGGCCAGGTGCCTCCCCGGGCCCCTTATACCCACCGCCCCTGCCTGGCTCCCGGCCTCCCCGGCTCTAACCACTAGACCCCGCGGCACTGGGACAATTTGAATAGTGGGAGGTGCTGAGAGCCAGTGAACAAAACTGTAAACCCTGCACAGGATGGAAACCACTTTAAGCCGGGGGGGGCACCACGACTCGCCCCCACTCCCTTCCCAGAGCCAGCGGTGGGACCTGGATACCCTGGCTCCCAACCCCCCACTCTAACCACTAGCCTGCACTGCCCTGCCACAGCTGGGGAGAAGAACCAGGAGTCCTGGCTCCCAGCCCGGTCGTGGGTGGAGCAGGACGTACTGGCCATGGGCTCAGCTGGGCATCACTTACCATTAGGCTGGATAGTATCCCAGTGCTGACCTCCAGCCCCACAGCTCTGCCTGTGCCCCTCACTCCCGACCCGCAGCCCCTGCTATCCCAATCCTGATCTCCAGACCCACAGTTCTGCTGGTGCCCCTCACTCCCGACCTGCAGCGACTGGGCTTCCCGCGGAGCTCCCAGTCACTGTGCTACGGTGCCCCTCACTCCCGACCCGCAGCCCCTCCTATCCCAATCCTGATCTCCACACCCACAGCTCTGCTGGTGCCCGCACTCCCGACCCACAGGCCCTTAGGCGTCCACCAGTTCTGACGGTGCCCCTCACTCCTGACACGCAGCCCCTGCTTTCCCAGTCCTGACCTCCAGACTCACAGCTCTGCTGGTGCCCCTCACTCCCGACCCGCAGCCCCCTGGGTTCCCCCAGCTCTCGTGGTGCCCCTCACTCCTGACCAGCAGCCCCTGCTATCCCAGTCCTGATCTCCAGACTCACAGCTCTGCTGCTGCCCCTCACTCCCGACCTGCAGCTCCTCCTATCCCAATCCTGATCTCCAGACCCACAGCTCTGCTGGTGCCCTCACTCTCGACCTGCAGCGACTGGGCTCCCGCGGAGCTCCCCAGTTACTGCGCTGCCAGTGCCCCTCACTCCCGACCCGCAGCCCCTGCTATCCCAATCCTGACCTCCAGACTCACAGCTCTGCTGGTGCCCCTCACTCCCGACCCGCAGCCCCTTAGGCGTCCACCAGCTCTGACGGTGCCCCTCACTCCTGACCCGCAGCCCCCTGGTCTCCCTCCAGCTCTGCCGGTGCCCCTCACTCCCTACACGCAGCCCCTGCTATCCCAGTCCTGACCTCCAGACTCACAGCTCTGCTGGTGCCCCTCACTCCCGACCCGCAGCCCTCTATTCCCCCACCAGCTCTGCCGGTGCCCCTCACTCCCGACCTGCAGCCCCTGTTATCCCAGTCCTGACCTCCAGACTCACAGCTCTGCTGGTGCCCCTCACTCCCGACCCGCAGCCCCCTATTCCCCCACCAGCTCTGACGGTGCCCCTCACTCCTGACCCGCAGCCCCCTGGTCTCCCTCCAGCTCTGCCGGTGCCCCTCACTCCCTACACGCAGCCCCTGCTATCCCAGTCCAGACCTCCAGACTCACAGCTCTGCTGGTGCCCCTCACTCCCGACCCGCAGCCCCCTATTCCCCCACCAGCTCTGCCGGTGCCCCTCACTCCCGACCTGCAGCCCCTGTTATCCCAGTCCTGACCTCCAGACTCACAGCTCTGCTGGTGCCCCTCACTCCCGACCCGCAGCCCCCTATTCCCCCACCAGCTCTGCCGGTGCCCCTCACTCCCGACCTGCAGCCCCTGTTATCCCAGTCCTGACCTCCAGACTCACAGCTCTGCCGGTGCCCCTCACTCCCGACCCGCAGCCCCTCCTATCCCAATCCTGATCTCCAGACCCACAGCTCTGCTGATGCCCCTCACTCCCGACCTGCAGCGACTGGGCTTTCCGCGGAGCTCCCCAGTCACTGTGCTGCCGGTGCCCCTCACTCCCGACCCGCAGCCCCTCCTATCCCAATCCTGATCTCCACACCCACAGCTCTGCTGGTGCCCCTCACTCTCGACCCGCAGCCCCTGCTATCCCAGTCCTGACCTCTAGACTCACAGCTCTGCTGGTGCCCCTCACTCCCGACCCGCAGCCCCTTAGGCGTCCACCAGCTCTGACGGTGCCCTCACTTCCGACCCGCAGCCCCTGGTCTCCCTCCTGCTCTGCCGGTGCCCCTCACTCCCGACCCGCAGCCCCTGCTATCCCAGTCCTGACCTCTAGACTCACAGCTCTGCTGGTGCCCTCACTCCAACCCGCAGCCCCTTAGGCGTCCACCAGCTCTGATGGTGCCCCTCACTCCCGACCCGCAGCCCCCTCGTCTCCCTCCTGCTCTGCCGGTGCCCCTCACTCCCGACCCGCAGCCCCAGCTATCCCAGTGCTGACCTCTAGACTCTCAGCTCTGCTGGTGCCCCTCACTCCCGACCCGCAGCCCCTAGTCTCCCTCCAGCTCTGACGGTGCCCCTCATTCCCAACCCACAGCCCCTGCTATCCCAGTCCTGACTCCAGACTCACAGTTCTGCCGCTGCCCCCTACTCCCGACCCGAAGCCCCTTAGGCGTCCACCAGCTCTGACGGTGCCCCTCACTCCCGACCCGCAGCCCCCTGGTCTCCCTCCTGCTCTGCCGGTGCCCCTCACTCCCAACTCGCAGCCCCTGCTATCCCAGTCCTGACCTCCAGACTCACAGTTCTGCTGCTGCCCCTCACTCCCGACCCGCAGCCCCTCCTATCCCAATCCTGATCTCCAGATCCACAGCTCTGCTGGTGCCCCTCACTCCCGACTTGCAGCGACTGGGCTTCCCGCAGAGCTCCCCAGTCACTGTGCTGCCGGTGCCCCTCACTCCCGACCCGCAGCCCCTACTATCCCAGTCCTGACCTCCAGACTCACAGCTCTGCTGGTGCCCCTCACTCCTGACCCACAGACCCCTGGGCTTCCTTCAGCTCTACCGGTGCCCCTCACTCCCGACCCGCAGCCCCCTGGGTTCCCCCCAGCTCTAGTGGTGCCCCTCACTCCTGACGCGCCGCCCCTGCTATCCCAGTCCTGACCTCCAGACTCACAGTTCTGCTGCTGCCCCTCACTCCCGACCCGCAGCCCCTCCTATCCCAATCCTGATCTCCACACCCAGAGCTCTGCTGGTGCCCCTCACTCCCGACCCGCAGCCCCTGGATTTCCCGCTGAGCTCCCCAGTTACTGCGCTGCCAGTGCCCCTCACTCCCGACCCGCAGCCCTACTATCCCAGTCCCTCCAGACTCACAGCTCTGCTGGTGCCCCTCACTCCCAACCCGCATGGGTCACCCCTGGAGCAGGTTAAAGCTGCAGGTTGACAGTGGGGTTGCTGCCCCTGTGAACAGCTGCTGTAGCACCGCCTGGGCAGGACAGGGAGAGCAAGTTATACCCCCCCCCCAGCCTGTATCGGGGGATGGGAGCACTCACACCCTGGGGACCCACCCACCAGAGATCTACTGGGGGGGAGTGGCACCTACCCACCCAGGATCTTGTGGGGGGGGACAAGGGCATCCACACTCCGGGATCCTCTGCAGATGGACGGACACCCACACCCAGGATTCTGTATGGGGGGCAGAGACACCCACCAGAGATCCTGGATGGGAGCACCCACATGATGGGGATCTTGAACTGGGAGGAGGGAAGCACCATGTACCAGAGGTTCTGAAGGGGGAACAGGGACACCCACACACCAGGTGTCTTGCAGCAAGAGCTGCGGTCTTCATTTACACAGGGCAATGATGGGGATTTAACCACGTCCCTTGCGAAGCTTGTTCCACTAGATAATTAGCCTCACGGTTAAAAAATGGTAATTTCCAGTTGGCGTTTTGTGACATTGACTGCAAACCAAGGGGGTCGTGTTCAACCTTTGTCTGGTGAATTAAAAAATCCTTTAAAATCAGATATTCCCCCCTCTGGGAATTTTTAAAACAGTGTATTTAAAATCAGTGACTAAATCCCTCTTAACCTCCAGTCAATGAAATCAATTGAGTTTCTTCAATCTCTTGCTGTAGACAGAAGAGAACAATGCACATTTTCCTTGTTTTTAAAGGCAAAATTCCTGATCTTTCCAAGGGGATCTTCTGCTTCAGCTGTCAGTTTGGGGAAGGATTTGGCTTCCTGGGCTATAATCTGCCCGCTGGGTTATAATCTGTGGTCTGAAGGGTCAAATTTAGATGAGGCCATTAGTGCTGCCCCGTGTGGCCGGAGATGGGAGCTCACAAGCAGAGTTGAAAGCTGGAGCTGGAACGGACCTGGCTGGACACGTGGGGCACGAAGCCTCTCGCGTGGGATCCTCGCTGTGCAGCAGGAGGCAGAGGGAAGCTGGTTGTCAGGGGTCAGGGCTGCACCCTGCCAGGCTGAGCCGGTGTCTGTGCTAAGCTCGGCATCAATCAGGTGATTCTGGGAAGTTCGGGGTCCCCGGGCTCCCACAGGAGGGTGAAGCAGGTCACCCCTGGAGCAGGTTAAAGCTGCAGGGTGACAGTGGGGTTGCTGCCCCTGTGAACAGCTGCTGTAGCACCGCCTGGGCAGGACAGGGAGAGCCAGTTATACCCGCCCCCCTCCCCCAGCCTGTATCGGGGGATGGGAGCGCTCACACCCTGGGGACCTACCCACCAGAGATCTTCTGGGGGGGGAGAGTGGCACCCACACACCCAGGATCTTCTAGAGAGGGACAAGGGCATCCACACTCCGGGATCCTCTGCAGAGGGACAGACACCCACACATCCAGGATTCTGTATCGGGGGCAGAGGTACCCGGACACCTGGGCTCCTGGATGGGGGATGGGGGGCACCGAAACATCCGGGATCTTACCTGGGAGGACAGCGGCGCCTGCACCCTGACATGAGACGGGGGCGGGGGAACCAGGAGCATTTCCCAGTTCCAGGCTCCCTGGCTGGTGCCTGTGATCCCAGCTCCTGGGGAGGCTGAAGCCGGCGGATCGCTTGAGCTCAGGAGTTCTGGGCTGCAGGGGGTTGTGCCGATTGAGTGTCCGCACTAAGCTCGGCATCAATAGGGTGATCCCTGGGAAGCTCAGGGTCTCCAGGTTGCCTAAGGAGGGGTGAACCGGCCCAGGTCAGAAACAGAGCAGGTCAAAACTCCCGTGCTGATCAGTAGTGGGGTTGTGCCTGTGAGTAGCCCCTGCAGTGTAGCCTGGGCAAGACAGTGAGACACGGTCTCTTTTAAGACCCCCCCCCCGCAGAGCCTGGAGGGGGGATGGGAGCACCCACATGCTGGGGATTCTGACTTGGGGGGAGGGATGCCCCCTGCACACGGATCTTGAAAAGGGGAACAGAGACACCCACACACCACAGAGCCTGGATGGGGGCAGGGGAACCATACATGGGAGCTAGTTCATGGGGTGGGGGACACACCCATATGCTCCGTTGCACCATTCTTAATGAGAAGAACAGGGGCATCCACACAACACGGATCCTTAACGGGCGGGGGGGGGGCACCCACACACTCCACTATTAACCAGGAGGGACAGGGGCACCAGACACCCCCAGTAGCGTGGAGAACACCCACAGCCACCGGATCCCTCATGGGGGGGTAAGACAGAGGGGATTGTAATGGGGCCCAGCGCACCCACGCACCAGAGATTGTTAAGGGTTGAAGGGACAGGGACACCCACACACACTGAGATCACGGCTTTGGAGGAACGCAAACCCTCCACAGAAGGACCTGGTCTGTTCCATGATGGCAGCCCAGCCTGGGTGCGTCAAAGTCTCTTTTTATACAGGCACGTCCCAGAGATCCTGACTAGGGGGAGAGAGACACCCACCCACCAGAGATCCTTAATGGTCTAGGGTGCACCCACACACCAGGGATTCTTATGGGTGGGAGGAATGGAGACAGCCAGACACACTGAGATCACTTCCTCCCAGGAGCCTGGGCCAGACAGGGAGACACAGTCCCCCTTTACAGATCTGCCAGACAACCTTCCTCCCACTCCCTCCACACAATGTTCTTATTTGGAGGTGAAGCCAGGGAAATCACATGGAGGATTCTTATCTGGGGAACTGGGGGGACCCACTTACCACCAGAGATTCATAAGGGCAGGAGGATCAGGGACTCCCACCTCTGTGGCATGGGGGTGGGTCGCCTGCTGGGATCATCTGGGCATATTTCACCTCGTCAGCTCCCTGCCATTGCCTTGGGGGCCCCTTGTTCGCTGCCTCTGGCACCCAGTTTAGCCTCCTTCCTGAGCTGAAACGCTTTGATCTATCTAAGGTCTGTGGGATCAATGTGTGTCATGGTGTAATTCTGTGTTATTCGGGGGTCAGACTAGCTGAGCTAATGGCCCCTTCTGCCCTTAAACACCATGAAAACATTTCCCTGGTTTCTCCTTGTGCCTGACAGACACCACGGTGAGGGGCCCAATAGAGGATCCTGGACACAGCGCTCTGGCTCTTACTTTACTTGGGGACGTCAGCACTTTCCTAGCAAAGCTGCTGCTAAAGCGCTGGATTTGGGGAACCGTTCGGCTCCTATTCAGAGATCTGCTTGCGGGGTGTGAACCTGCCACGAGGAGCGGGAAACGCAACCAGGAACCGGAGGCGTTGGCTGAGCTCCAGGCTGCCCCCGTGTGGCCAAAGCTTAGAACTGAGCAGCGGAGTTTAAAGCTGGCGCTGGGAAGGACCTGAACACGCGGGGCATGAAGGCTCCTGCGTGTAACGCTTGTTGGGTGGGCAGCTGAGCGTAGCTGATTGCCGGAGTTCAGGGCTGCACCCCGGGGTGCTGAGCAGGTGTCTGTGCTCAGGTTGGCCTCGCTATGATGGTTTCTGGGAAGTTTGGGGCCACCAGTTCCCCCTAAAGAGAGGGGAGCCAGGCCAGGAAAGGAGGCTTTCAAAACTCTGGTACCAATTGGGCAGTGGGACTGCCCCTGTGAAGAGCCGCTGCAGCCCCGCCAGGGAGAGCCAGTCTCTCTTTATGCAGCCCCCACCCCCATTCCTTAGGACAAGGGTTGTGCTCAAAGATCTGTGCCCCGTGTTTTAACCTCCATGTGAAGCGCGCAGTGCAAATAACCCTCAGCGCATCAGCTCAGTTCCAGGCTCCACTTCCAGCGGCTCAGGCAAGATGGTGCAGAGGAGCCCCTGGGTGGCTGTGGGCCTGGGGAGGATGGCTTTTGAATTTTCGGCCGTACCGCTACGGGCAGCAAGGCCAAAAGTCAGATGGCCGACTCTCCCGTCCACCATGCTCATCAGGAGCCCTTAGTCGACAGGCTCGGAGAATGCGGGCATCGCCCCCCACTACCTCTCGCATGCAAGGTGAGAGCTCTGCCACTTGAGCTAATTCCCTGCAGCTGGCCTGACTCTCAGGCACCGGGCAAAAAACGGCAAGAGCTCTGTGGCCTTAAGCAGAACACAGCCTGAAATGGGGGCGGGGCGCTAACCAGAGCTGGGGAAGGGGGTCCGAGTCCCAGCCACGCTCCTCGGCACAAACACCAACGCTCCCTCCCTGGAGTGTGTCTGGGCTGAGAGTTGGCCCCTGAAACAAGCACCAAACTTCAGACGACAACGCAGGGATAGATCACTTGATGATTGCCTGCTCTGGCCATTGCCTCTGAAGCGCCTGGCATCAGTTACTGTCAGAAGACGTGACAGTGGCCTAGATGGACCATCGGTCTCACCCAGGAGGGCCGTTCCTATCTTCACCACTTTCCTCTAACCCAAGCAAAGCCAGGAGCAGGCCCAGCTCAGCAACTCTAGCAGGCTCCCTGGCCCCTGGCCCAGCATACAGCAAAACGACCCTGCCTCCGCCAGGATAGACAGCCACCGACTCCCTCTTCCAGACCAACGCAGCCCTTCCCCGCTTTGGCTGTCTCCAAGCTGTCTGCGTGCTCTGCTCTACTCCACGGCTGCCATGCTGCCTGAGATCAGGAGGCTGCGAGGTCTCACGGTCTCAGCTGAGCTGGTATCACGTGCCACCCCGCCCATCTCCTCATTCCCTTCATGGACCCCTGGGATGTGAGTAATTCTGTATTTGAGTGGCTCTCCCTCCCGGACAATGAGCTTGGCGTAGACTAGCAGGGAGGGAGGAGGAAAGGGATTGTGCTCCAGTGAGAGCTCAGAAAGAAAGGTGCAGGTCCCCCACTAGAGCCCAGCCAGCAGAGCAAAGCAGAGCAGAGCAGGCTGGAGAATGTGTGTCTGGGTCTGACTACTTCTCCCATGCTCTTCCATTTGAGCTAACTTCCCCCAGCTGTCTCCAGCCTCCCAGTCAGCGCAAGGGGGAGAAGGGCCGGGGAGGAAGAGCTTTGTGCTCCGCAAGGGCTGGCTTTTTGGGAGGCCAAGCGGGGAGAGGGATGGAGGCCACTGGAGGAGCTGAGCCGGCTGACTGTCCATGGCTTCTAAAAGAAGGGCAAGAGAAGGTCCTGGGGCTGCCTTGCCGCTGGAGAATGCGGGCATTGATTCCGCTGCCTCTCGCATGCAAAGCGAGCGCTCTACCAATTGAGCTAATTCCCCTACCTTGGCAGGGGGCGTCTCGATCCATCCATTCGATAACGGAGGCCACATCGTTCCCCGCGCCAGCCAGTGACTCCTTCCAAAAGGGTCAGGCAAGGCAGGTCTTGCTGTTGGCCAGCTAGCTCAGCTGGTTAGAGCGTGGTGCTAACAACACCAAGGTCATGGGTTCAAGCCCCATGCTGGCTACTCCGGGAGGGAGAGGGTGGCTTCTGCTCTTTTGGCTGAATGCTAGGGGTGGCAGAGGCCAAAACCAGGTGGGCCGGGAGCGGGCAAGAGCCCTGCTGGGCGCAGGCGCCGGGCAGGACCAAGCTCCTGACACCTCCTTGGGCTCCCCTCCCTGGGCTCCTCGCTCCACCTGCTTCCTGAAAGGAACTTGGAGACGGGTGAGCCCGGCCGGCTGCCTTCCAGGCTCATAGGAGGCCAGGCTTGAGCTGCCCGCCCGCAAAGCCAAAATCGCAGGCCTGCCGGCTCGCCCCCATTGGCCACAGAGGGTTGACCTGATGGCCCGAATTCTTGCCGGCCGCCAGCTCTACCCAAATGTACCCGACGCCAGATCACGCTCCCCAGCCCAAGCCACAGAGGAAGGCTTAATCCTCGGCACCCCAACCTAGGGGAGAGGCTTCACACTCCGCCGGCGCAGGGTGACCTTTGGGACTTCCCTGGACACCATCCTCCCACCGCCCACAGCCAGACCCCCCAAGCCCACCCCTCCGACAGGAAGGAGCAGGAGGACCACTCCGCCCAGGGGCACCACCACTCGAAGTCAGCTTCACTTGCTTTCTCTTCTACCCTGTCGGAGAAAAACTCAGTTCTCGCTTTTTGTTTGGGTGCAGCAAAATCAAATACTTTATTATTTCTCCAGTAATTACAATGGTGGGAGAAAGTGCCATAGGACACAGGGTCGCCCCAGTCCCGGACAGGTCTCTCAACTGGTAAACAATTACAGCAAGCATTTATACCTTTGTTACAGACAATTTCTAGCAATAATACAGACGGTAAAAAGCAACAAATACATTTTGTTTATAATAAGCCTTTCTGCTATCTTATTTGTCTCACTCCAAAAAAGAGCAAGCCTGCATATTTGGTTAGACTGTTGCAAGGTCGTAATAATTTTGTACACAGTTCTTGTCCTCTCGCCTCGCACTATCCTTGCTTCTACAAGTCTCACGTCATTAGGGTTACAGTATGGCCTGACTCTTGCTAACTGACTGACATGCATTAAAATCCCCTTCAAATCCTTATTAATTCTTTCCTGCTTCCACACTCCCCCCTTTTGTACTTCTAGTACAACAAATATTTTCAAATCTCTATTTGCATTAATTCGTGGATTTCAGATTCTACATCAGATGTTTCAACCTTAGGGGTTTTGATTGGATGTAATGACAAAGCATGATTAGCATGAACATGAAAGGTATTGCTATTATTACGTTTTTTTCAACAACAACAATAACATAATCCTAAGCTAACTAACAACACTACAAACAATAACATTCCCATAGGAATAATATAATGGGGCTGTTGTACAATTTTGCTTACAAAGCACAAAACATCATACTTAGTACATAAAGTAAACACTCTATAAGCTGTATGAAAGGCATTCTTTTCAGCTTGATATATATTCTGACGCATGTGAATTTGCCCTTGCAATTCAGAGATTCTTTAAACCTCTGGTAACAATGAAAGCAAATTTTGAAACCGATCAGGCACTACTCTAGTCCAATTAAAATATACCTGAAATCTAAGAGCTATTTGCAACATTCTATCTGCAGGCCAGTAAATGATATGATTGCCTGCAGCAGTGGTAAGATTAATATGTATATCTTGTAATGTGGTGGCATTAACGTACACACAGCTATCATTAGCTTGAAAAAGTGGGCGTCCTGTCAGGGTAGTTCCTTGACCTCTACCCTCCCAGCAAATATTGTCATAAACAGTGACAACTTCCCCTGGCTTCAGTTTATAGATACACTGAGCTGTGGTGGTTCTAACGGCCAAAATGTCCATTGACTCTCTATTCTTATCCAAAATGTCAGGTGTTATTCTAGGGGTACTGTCTAGAAATCAGTTAGGTATACCAGGTGGTCTAATTTCCCAGATGTCTCGGTAAATAATTACAGTCCCACATGCATCCTCCCCATGGACCCAGCAGGATTCGGTATGTGGGAGCCCACACCCATCCTAACTGGTCCATATGCTTGGAGGAGCACTGTAAATGTTCACACTGCCATCCAGAAAGTGTCCAAGTATGTTTCCATGACCACAGATCAGATGGTACTCCTGATGTGTCTGTAAGGGCAGTGGGCCAAGTCTGGTCTAGATCCCACTGCAATGCCTTCCCAGCCTCAGTGATATTCAATACCATCTCTGTCAGTAACTTCTGGGTCATAGAACTAAGGGTGGAAATGACATGTAACTCACCAACTCCAGCCTGTACTTAAAATAGCTGAGTGTCAAGAATAAGACTAGTGGCCTTTTCTAGTTGGCCCAATTTCTTATCATGTTCTTGGCCTTTAAGAATAGTCCAAATGGCTACTACACTATTGGCCCCAGCCCACAGGGATCTGGTCAATTCCCTTTATGTCCAGAGGAAATAACCCAGGCTGTTTGTTGTGCTAATCTAATGGCAGCCCCTTGTGAGCAATCTGGGTATGTAGAAGTGATTTGAAAACTGGATAAGGGCAATGTCATTTAAAATCCAATTAGGGAGGGCAATACATACTGAAGGATTTATCCAGAACACAGGGCGCAGCCTGTAGAATAAACCCCAAAATCCAATTACTACCACATTCCCAAGCATGGGTCCCACAAATTTCTTCCTGCCAGTGTGTAATTCTTTGTTTCTTCACCAGGGTCAGTTCTTAATGTCCTTTTTAGTCAGGAATTCCTGGACTTTGGCAATGTCAGTGGAGTGAGTGTTTCTTCTTCTTTCCTGAAGCAGTCGTGGTTCAGCATCCTACAGGGGAGATTACCAGGACATCACCCTGTAATGGTTTTGCTTTTTCTAGAAAAGTTCCAAGGCACAGTAGGTCTGTCAGTGGACAAGGGAGAGGTTACGAGCACGTCACCTTGTCCTTTTTCCTGCTGTCCAGAAGCACAGTGGAACTAGAAGAAAGAATAGGCTAATTATCAGTAGGAAAATTCTTCTGATGTGGAGGGGTCTTTTTGCAGTGAGAATCTGGGTCCAAGCAGTCAGTCTTTGGCACTGCACAGCAGTGTTGGTAGTCAACAGGACTTGGAAAGGGCCTTTCCAGCATGGAGCCAAAGCAGTCTTTCGTTGATGGATCTTTATGTAGACCCAGTCTCCTGGTTCCAACGAGTGGCAAGGTTGCACAGGATCCTTCGTTAGTGCTTCCTTCACCTGTGTATAAAAGACTTAACATATTTCATTAGTGTCTGACAATACTTAAGCATTATGTCATCCATCAAATGAATGTCCATCTGAGCTGGGGTTAGTGGGGGTGCAGTTGGTAGTCAGCATTGGGTGTCCTGTAAAAATTTCATGAGGGCTGAGTCCAGTCGTTCGATTGGGAATGGCTCTCATACTCATCAGTGCCAAAGGAAGGGCATCCGGCCACTTTAAGTTTGTTTCAGCACAAATCTTGGCCAGTTTATGTTTTAAAATCCCGTTCTGGCGTTCCACTGTCCCAGCAGATTGTGGGTGATGAGGGCAGTGAAGGTTTCGTTGGATCTGCAAAGCTGCACATAACTCCTTTACAATCTGTCCAGTAAAGTGAGTTCCACGATCACTGTTGATACTCACAGGGATGCCAAAACGTGGTACAAAATCCTTAAGCAGAAGTTTCACAACAGTCCTGGCATCTGCTTTCCTGCAGGGAAAAGCTTCAACCCAATTGGTAAATACATCAACTAAAACTAATACATATCCATAACCACAACATTTAGACATTGAAATAAAATCAATCTGAATATTTACAAAAGGTCCCCAAGGAGGAGGGTGGGCTGCCCGCTGCACACCAATCTCGTTTAACTGCAGCAACCATCCCCCCCTTTCCTTGGTAGTCAGCCAAGTCTTAGCCGTGAGCGGTGTCCTTGACTGGGGCCAGCGCATGTTACCTATTCTCTTTTTCTCCCTCCATGGCTTTTTTTTTTTCATTTAACCTACAAAGGAAACTTTTACTCTTTAATTATACACCTTCTTTTATACCATGAACACATAAACATTACTGTTATACAGTACATTAGTCTTATTATTCAATGTATGCCACATATACCCTTTCACTAAAATAACCTTATTACAAAACTTTGGAACAACAAGCCAGAACAAGCACACCCACTTTGAGAAGTTCACTTAATATAACCTCTAGTCCAATAGCATTCCACCATCCCCAGCCCTCTGGCTAAAAGTCTGAGGTAGCCAAAGGATCCCTTGTACAATATGGGGAGTGGGTTAACTTTTCGTGTCCTTGCTTCCAAAGACTGTCAGTATGCAAATTTTAACAACAATTCTCAATTAAAAGATTCGGCCAATGTAGTTTCCTTCTCGTACTTAAGAAAATGTATTAGACTTTAGTATATCACATTTGTTTGATGTAACCAAACACTTTGTATTCTAAGTTGAACAAAACAAGTATCTGCATTTCAATCCAACACTTCCGCTTGAGTTCAAATCAGACCATCTCATGAAAATATTAAACACAACAATTCTGGCCACGAGACAAACACCACAAGACAGAACATAGAACACACAACATAATTTTGTGACTGTGCCAGTAAATCATGGTACGTTGAATGCTGTGCAGCTGGCATTAGTTTTCTTTGATTATCCGAAAGACAAAAACAGAGGTCCACCCTTCTGGGCAGTTAAATACTTAAAATATACAAATACTCTTGCTGATTCTAGGCAAAACAGAGGAATTACCCCATATTTTCTCGTATGTGTTTCTTAGACAGCCCTGGTTCAGCGGCCTCTACCTTATCAGTTAGTTAATTTGCATTAACACAGATGCTTTCTGGCTTGCTTTTTTTTGACTTTTAACTCCTGCGTTTAAACACTGAAAGAAAACATCACCACTTATAGTGCCTTTAGAGCCTAATAAAATTTTCATTACATAGCACTGTATACATTCTTCAACTGATTTAACAAAATTGTTCATAGCCAAACGATTGCAATCTAATAATTTCTTTGCCTGAATTTATCCACAAACATTTCAAAGACACCAAAAACTTTTCTTTAGCATCTTTACAAAGTTCAACTGCTGTTCCCTCCAGCAACTACAGAGTCAACTTTTCACTTTCCTTAAAAATCACTTGCTTGTCTCCCAACAGTCACTTTTATCAACTCAAATCACCATTCCAAATATCCTCCTGAGTATTTGAAATCCTCATGCTTATATTCACTTACTCCTTCTTTCCACTACACCCTCAAAAGTTTCCAACCTGTTTTCCAATCTCTTTGTCTGTTGCCTGCCCACCTGGGCCCGATTCTGCTTTTTCTCGCGGAACCGTCCCTTCCAGGGGCACTAATTTGCTCCTCTACCAGTTTAGCTAGGATGGTGAGCTTCTCAACTAGCCCCCACCCTTCTGGTCTATACCCCAAAACATTTCTACTCACAAGACTACCCGAGTCCTCCCTAGTAAGGGTTGCTACCTGGGCAAAAATACATGGCCATTGGGTAAAGGCCATTTACTTAACACATAATCCAAACCACTTTAGGGGGTCTACCCAGAGACCCACCCATTTGTATGCTGACACTTAAACAGAAAAGAAAATTACACAGAGAATAGAGAGAATTACAGTCTAAGCCAGATTTTTCTACTTCTATTACATTGTCCATTACAGGGGGTGGGACAGAAAGATCTCAATACAACCTCAGAGCTTCATCGCACACATGGCTTCCACTCTGAGGAATTACGAATGAGAAGTTCAGTTCCGCTCACACACCCAACGCCCAAATGAACAGAGCAGAAAAACAACAGTAACCGGTTAAACAGAACAGAACCAAAACTAAATAGTGTTTCCTTATTCTATTAGGGCTCACCTATAATCATGCAATCCTTATCATATAACACCAACAATACCAAACAAAGCAAACATAAAATAACAAGGGTAAAACAGATAGATGGTGGAAATTCTGCAGGGCTCCCCCATACATAATTGCTCACCAAACTATGACAAATTCCTGTTACTAATTTATCCCTCATGTCAGGTGATCAGACTGACAGAGCATATAATCAAATTTTAAAGCTTCATTTAAAATAATAAAACAACAATGGAGAGTGTTGGGAATGCTCCCACCTCACACAGGAAAAATATGAATGCCCCAAGCCTTAAGCCACTTTAATACTCACACATGTCTCACTGGAAAGTTAAGCTTTGCAAATATAATTCCAATTCTGTAACTTGTACTGCCTTTGGTTTGCCTCTGTCTCTATTTTCCACAAGCAGCTGGGGCTGAAAGCAGTTTTTCTTTGCACTTAGCATAGTCCGCACTGATTCTTGACCTTGAACACAAAACAACTTCTCCTTTATCTCAGGGCTAAGGTGAATTTCAAATTAACCCGTTCCTAGACAAATTGCTCACACTGTGTCAGAGGCTTTTCTTTGGTGATTAAAAGCTCCTCTGAGATATATGATCTTATCTAGATTGAAGGTACCTTCTAATGGGCATTGTTTAAATCAGGGGTCTCAAACATGCGGCCCGCGGGCCGCATGCGGCCCGCGGAGCTCTTCCCTGCGGCCCGCGGAGCGCCCCCAGGTATTTCCTGTCGCCACCAAACGCCCCTCACCCCCGCCCCCCTCCCCGAGTTATTTTCTGTGCCTAAGCTCCCCGCGCGCTGCTCCCCAATGTTTGGGGCCGGGTCTCTCCCCTGGCCCCACCTGCCGCCCCCACGTGCCTCCCCCCAGTGTCTCCCGGCCCCCACTTGCTGCCCCCTCACCGCCCCGGAGCTCACGCTGACTCCACTCCTCCGCTATGCCGGCTTCCGGCATCACCTGCTGCTGCAGGGTCCTAGCGCCCCCCTGCACTAGGCCAGGGCACGCTGCCCTTCCCCCCTAGTCCTGAGACTCTCCAATGCCCCGAGCCTCTCCAATGCCTCAAACCCCTCACCCTCAGCCCCACAGCCCTCACCCCTGCACCCCCTCCTATCCCCAAACTCCGTCCCAAAGCCTGCACCCCCACCCCCTGCCGCAGCCTGGAGCCTGCACCGAGCACAGAGCCTGCACTCCAGACCCCCTCCCCGACCCAAACTCCCTCCCAGAGCCTTAGGCAGTAAATCTAAGTGCGTGTTTTGTCCTTTGAGTGAGGTGCATTACTGACTGTATATATTTATTAAAACTGCTTGGAAATGACTTCGTCAAAAAAAAAGAACACTCATGGAAGAAAAGAGAGTTTTCCAAGACAAATGGGAGAATTTATATTTTTTCACAGAGGTAAAAGATAAAATTCAATGCCTTATTTGTCAGCAAACGATTGCTGTTCCCAAGGAGTATAACGTGCGTTGGCACTATGACACGATGCACCGTGAAAAATATGATGCATTCACGGAAAAATCCGAGAGGAAAAAGTTCAGCAACTTAAAGCAGCACTTGCCAAGCAAGGAAATTTATTTTCAGGGATTAACAAGTCTAGCGAAGATTCAGTAAGAGCAAGTTTTGTGATACGCAAAATGATAGCTAAATCATCGCGACCTTTTACAGAAGGCTTATTCATAAAAGAATGTCTTATGAA
Source organism: Mauremys mutica (assembly GCF_020497125.1). NCBI lineage: Eukaryota > Metazoa > Chordata > Testudines > Geoemydidae > Mauremys > Mauremys mutica. The sequence continues at coordinate 4,175 of NW_025423353.1, read as the reverse complement.
GGCCAGTGAAATTTTATGTCCTGATAGGAAGAAAGTTTTTGAAGGCATAAGCTTGTCTGCAAATACAGTTGCCTGCAGGATAACGGATTTAGCTGATAATGTGCAAAAACAATTGATTCAAATGGCAAAAGACTTTGAAGTATTTTCAATTGCTCTTGATGAGAGTACAGATGTATCAGATACCGCACAGTGTGCAGTGTTCATTAGAGGTGTGGTCTGCAATTTGAATATAACTGAAGAATTGCTAGACTTAATGCCACTGAAGGGTACCACAACGGGACGTGACATATTTCAAGGATTGGAAGAGTGCATTGAAAAAGCTGCGCTGCCATGGAACAAACTCGTATCTTTGGCTACGGACGGTGCGCCATCAATGTGCTCTGAAAACATTGGTGTGGTTGGATTATTGAAGACCAAACTGAACAGCCTCAATATACCAGGAATTAGCTTCACCAGTATACATTGTATTTTGCACCAAGAAGCCCTGTGTAGTAAAAGTCTACATATGAAAGAAGTTATGGATGTAGTTGTTAAAACTGTTAATTTTATACGTGCACGAGGGCTGAATCACAGACAGTTCACTTCTTTTCTAGCAAGTATGGACAGTGAATATGGGGAAGTTCTGTATCACACTCAAGTTAGATGGCTGAGTCGTGGAAATGTTTTGAAGCGTTTTTTTGCACTTAAAGAGGAGATTGATTGCTTCATGAAAATGAAAAACAAGGAGGTTCCACAGCTTGCTGATTCCACTTTTATCTGCAACCTTGCTTTTCTAACAGATGTAACTGATCACCTGAATGCACTGAACTTGAAACTTCAGGGTAGAAAACAGGTGATAACACAGATGTATGACAGTATTAAGTCATTCAAAGTCAAGCTTACTTTATGGGGGAAACAGCTGACTGCTGGCAATTTGGTCCATTTCTCAACTCTGAATTCCTTACGAAAAGTTGAACCCAAATCCTTGAAAGAATATGCAGAGATCATTTCTAACTTACACAAACAGTTTGATGTGCGGTTTAAAGATTTCAAGGCACTTGAACCACATTTTCAACTTTTTTCCACACCATTTGCTGTTGAAATTGACAATGTTGCAGAGGAAATGCAGATGGAGTTAGTGGAGCTTCAGTGTGACACGATTTTGAAGCAGAAGTATACAGATGTTGGAATTCCAGAATTCTACAGGTTTCTTTCACAAGAAAGATTTCCCATGTTATTCTCTGCTTCTGCAAGGATAATGGCAATGTTTGGAAGTACATATATATGTGAACAGTTTTTCTCTTCCATGAAGATTAACAAATCTGTGTTAAGGTCAAGGCTCACTGATGAACATTTGCAAGCAACAATAAGATTGGTTTCGTCTCAGGATATCAAACCTAATATTGATGCTCTGGTTGATGCACAACGCTGCCAGCTAAGTGGCCAAAAATGAAATGACTGTCAAAATTAGCACTGACGTTTCACATTACAGTTAAAGACGTTAATAAAAAAGTTAATAAATTGACTTTTAATAGCATACTATATTTTAATACTATACTACTATATTACTCTTCATTTTTTTTTCTGCCTACCTCCAGGCGCTTCCCGCCGCCAAGCCGCCAAACAGCTGTTGGTGGCGCTTAGCACTTTCCAGGAGGGAGGGGGGAGGAGCGGGGAGCCGCGCGCTTAGGGGAGGAGGTGGAGAAGAGACAGGGCAGGGGCGGGGCCTCATGGAAGGGGTGGATTGGGGGTGGGGCCAGGGGCAGCAAGGGGGCGTGTCAGTGATGCGGCCCTCGGGCCAATGCACTAGTCCTCATGCGGCCCTCGGGGTCATTTGAGTTTGAGACCCCTGGTTTAAATGAATTTTCACGCGTGTGAAGATTTCAATTCGCTAAATACCTGCAGGTTTTAGGACCATAATGTACGTACATGTAATATGCTGGGGTACCCTTAGGGGGTAAGGTGGAATATTTAGACTGTCCCTTACCCATTTTCCACTTACACACACAGAGAGGGTGCCCTGTCCGCGCCAGCGGCTCAGAAACTAAGGATCTCTCCCTACAGGGTACTCACACAGGAGAGACTCACAAGGAAGATTACGACTCTCCTACACCTCCCTTCAGCAAAGAGCGTCGGCTAGTCTCTGGGAGACGGCGCCGCTTACTCTAATTGCATCCAGTGAGATGATCAGATTGTCAGTAGCCCACACAGAAGGGAAAGGGGAGGGAAGATGGGTTCACACACTCCTAGACCCAGGCAGCTTCCTCGCCGGACTATGCCAGGCTGAGTCAGCCCACCGTGGGTCGGATCTCCTAAAGATCCACTAGTTACCGGGCTTGCGTTAGAGCAGTCCTGATCATGAGCTTCCGCTTCACAGGGTACTCTGGGCGTCTTCCGATAACGATCACTCACACTGGTGTACACACGCACACACACCAAGGCCTCTTTTTTTTTTAACCCTTTTTTAACCTTTTTATCTTTTAAATTTTTATTTATTTATTATTATTTTTTTTTAACCACGATGCATCTTTACCTGGTCCGGACCAATACCATGAGGCGGTATGACAACCCCTCTTGAGGTGGTAAAAACCCCTCAGCACTGGTGCATTCTAATGCATTTACCTATGCATTACCTTATGCATTTACCTATGCATTTACCTTGGCCAACTCAGCAGTTCCCAGTACTGCTATAAACTAACCTTATTGGGGCCTCTCCCCAATACCACTTTGCATTTGATCCTGCTGCACAGTCAATAAGTTCAGATGGCGTGAGCCCAACAGAGACAGACGTCCTCACGGACAGACCTACTCCGAAACCCCAATAGAGATTTCAAAAGGTCTCATACCTCTAATGTGGCGCCATGGGGTTCGAAGGGGAATGATCCGTAGTAGCCGTCTGTGGGTCCGTGGGCGTTGCCATCCTGGACGAGCCCCCAAATTGTCGGAGAAAAACTTAGTTCTCGCTTTTTGTTTGGGTGCAGCAAAATCAAATACTTTATTATTTCTCCAGTAATTACAATGGAGGGAGAGAGTGCCATAGGACACAGGGTCACCCCAGTCCCGGACAGGTCTCTCAACTGGTAAACAATTACATCAAGCCTTTATACCTTTGTTACAGACAATTTCTAGCAATAATACAGACAGTAAAAAGCAACAAATACATTTTGTTTATACATAAGCTTTTCTGCTATCTTATTTGTCTCACTCCTAAGAAAAACAAGACTGCATATTGCAAGGTCATAATAACTTTCACACAGTTCACTCTGTCTTACATTATCTTGCTTCTACAAATCTCACATCATTAGGGTCACAGCTAGCCTAACTCATGCTAACTAACTAACATTCATTAAGATCTCTTCAAATCCTTGTTAATTATTAATTGGCTTCCACAACTTGTATATAGCGCTGGGTGAAAGGTTTTTGGATGAATATTATATTTAGTGAAATATTTTGGTGGACCCAAAATGATTGTTTGGTTTGGTTTGGTTTTACCAAGAAAAGTGAAAAGAAAAGAAAAAGATCTTGGGTCAAAGTGTAATGTTGTTCTAATTTAGGTTAGGCTCGGTAAGAAGGAAAAACTAAATTGTTTGCACTAGTAAGTGTATTTGTGTAAAAGGGTGCAGAGGCTGGGCTTTAAGGGGCAGATAGCCATATTGTAGTAGTTGTAAGCTTTGCTTTCCCCATGGCCTCCAAAGAGTTTCCAAGCATTCTGAAGGAGGCCAGGAAGTTGCATTCTTTCGGTTGAACTCCAAGCGAGGAAGGCAAGGTAGACTTTTGTTGAAGAGGGTAACTCCCTGACCGGGAATCGAACCCGGGCCGTGGCGGTGAAAGCACCATATTCTAACCACTAGACCACCAGGAAGATGACATTTGGGGGGTTGGGCATAACTTTCTAGGCCTACTTTCTGTCCAACTGAGGCTATTCGTTCGTCTTCAAAGGAGGTTAACACAAGCGCTGAGCTTTTCGTTTCCTTACGGTTCCCTTCCTATTTTTAGCACTGATATGAAAAAGAAACAGAAAACATATTAAAACAATTTCCAGTATTGTTATACATTGAGGCCACGTCTTTTTTTTTTAAAACAGTTTTATTGCTATCTTGTTTTACTCTCCATGGGCTTACAGAAATGTACGAGGGATGAATAAGATGTGGTGGAATCATCAGCCTTAAGCAATCTCCATCCCAATGAAGAGGGCT